>NW_022872760.1:0-33613 GCF_011750605.1 Drosophila busckii | reverse complement strand
GCATAATTTCCCTTTGCTGTTATTGTATCGCTGTTTGTATGTGTCCAGTGATAGAATCACTAGTCACAATCTACGTTCAAATGCCTGCCTCATTTGAGCCTTTGATCGTGTTTACATACCTTGATTAGGAGTAGTCCCCTGTCCAGGACACCTGCCTTTGGCATTTCTCTTGCCTCTGTTACTATACGATGGACCTGCGTTTGGAGCCCTGTCGAACTGTTGTCTATAATCGACACTTGTAGCTGCTGTTGTCGTGTGTAAATTGTTCACTTCAGCCAAAAGCTCGGCTGCTAGAGTGTTGTTGCTATAACTTAAGAGGCGTGCTTCGCACCCTTTTTTACAAACTGGACAGACCTGCGCACTTTTCAGTTGCTCTACAATACAAGCTTTGTGGAATTTGTGCTTGCACGGTGTAGTAGCAACGAGTTGTTGCTCACTTAATATTTCTTGGCAGATGCCACAAAACGGATCTTGTATCTCGATGGTCTCTGCTAAATTTTCTCTACTGTGATGTACCGCCATTTTTATCTATTTGTATTGTTTGGTAATTTTGGTATACTTGAATAATAATAAATAATATAAATTTAATGTATATATATATATATATGCTTAAACTAATTGATCGCCGTTCGAGTATGGTATTAGTGATAGCATTTGTATTGGTGAGATCTGTATGATGTGTATTTTAGTATTTCTATTATTTATTACATTTAAATTAGTCAGATGTGGACACTTTATACTTACAAAAATATAAAAGTGTGATTCCACTATCGGCCCCTAATTAAAATGCAATTATATTTTTGACACAGCTGTATCTCAAACCTATTTGGAGTTACTGCCTTGAATATAAATTGGTCAGTATTTCCATACATATGAATAATACTGCAATTTCCAAATTTAAGCCGCAAGTTCACTTTTTGGCTGAGTCTGTTGTCAGTTGTACTATATTGCATTTTACTTACAGACTGTATTTTGTTCTCAGTGCATACATAGGTCGGCGTATACATGTAATGTGCACGCCGAAAATTTGTTATGTAAAAGCTACTAATTCAACACTCCTGTTCGGTAAAATATAACAAAACTATTGAAAGAGCTATTGTGGAGTTTGGCCATGATTAGTGTTGTTGTTTGTTTATGATGCTCTTTGTGTTGCTTGCATATTATGCCCGTTTATGGTTTTTGTGCTCCACGTGTTGGGCGTCAATTATATAGAGTTGAAGTCAAAGTGGGGCCGAAAAGTTGTTATTCTAGTCATGGGATATTGCCAGGACTTGGAAAAGATTTGCATAGTGCACTCTAGCTATGCTCTTTCTATGCCGGCTTGGTGTCGGGTCTTTACTCTCTCCTTTCTCTTCTGCTTTGTTTTCCACTCTACTGACTAAAAAATTAAATAATAAGGTGCACATTTGTTAGATTAATAAAAATAAAGAAAAGTTAAATTAGAGAATTTTCTATGCGTGCTAGAAGAGCACCATAGAATCCGACCTTTAGGGCAGATCCTCACCAATGCACTCCCTTGAGCCATTTAGGATGGCTCGCTGATGTTGTTTGTGAGACTTAGGTTGGCGTTGAGCCCACGATCTATCCCTCCCCCCCCCCCTCCCCCCCCCCCCTACCCTTTGCGCGGAACTTATCGCGCCCTTTTTATGGGACTAGTGCTGAATCATGCTATCCCCAGCCATACCCTACCAAGCTATCAACGAAATTTAGAACATGTTAATGGATTTCAATATTAGTGCTTATTTAATAAATTCATTATTAGACAATTATAATTGTTGAACTGCTTAAGTTTTAAAAAAAATATAATTGATATTATAATTATTATGAAACAAACTATCAATTATTTGCAAAAAAAATTAAGGCAAAAAGTGATATCTAAAAATATAATTAAAAGGGTATGCGTACGTTGTGGTATAAATATTTTCGGGTGGCCACACACGCGCTCATATCAGTAGATATATATATGTATGTATTTAAACAGGCTGAAGGCCATAAGGTTAAATAATTATTTATTTTTTTTGTTTGTTAGTTTGCGACTTACAGCATTTTTTAATTCTTACTCCATTGCCGTTGTTGAGCTCAGCGATGCTTGGTGTATTAGATTAGATTCAATTAAGTAAAGTAAATTAAGTTTAGCTTTTAAGCAAAATTAATTACTAAGGCTAAGTGCGATATAAGGCTTAGGCGATATGCTAATAAGCTTGGGTTTGGAAAAGATATTTCAATTCAATTTTTTTTTATGCATTTAGCTAACACATGGCTTATTGGCTTAGCCCATGTGTTTAGTTTTAGATTATCATTTATTATATAAAATTTGTTCGAAGTCGTCTTAGCGTGGTCGGGAACAGCCTTCAGATTGTAGGCTATGCACCGGGAGTCCGGTGTGTGCCAGTGGTCTCCGCCACTAATAGTTACTACTGGATGCTGGTCTCTTCCCAAAAATTTAAAGAACGGTCCTCGCCAAGCGTTGGGGCCTTTGGTCGAGGACGGGGTGATCTTTGTTTAATTTTTACACTTGAATTACACCTATGCATATATGTCACACATTTATATATATACATATATATGGCCAGGTGAACCTTTATATATCTATATATATAGTAGCATATTATGCAGTGGCATATTATGCTGACAGATACATGACCACCAACAGAGCACTCTACACTAACAATAAAGCACAAACAACAAACATACAGACATTAAAGCACAAACAATAAACATACAGACATTGAAGCACCAGAAATACGAGACGCTGACAGAGCACTTTAGTTTCCGTTTGTAGAATAAGAAAATTATTGTACTTAGTCTTAAACTGAATATGAAATAAACCAGACGCGTTTGACCATAATCAGTGTTGACCTTAGGCTTTGCCGGGTCATTCAATAGATTCAACTCAATACGTAAGTGACGCAGCCGGTAGGATGTGAAAAGTGTTGTGTTGATGCGATAGCTAGACTTTTCAATTCTCTTAACTTTTCGCCATCCGCTAAAGAACCGCGTTAAGGCACCCAGCGGCGGTAAATAACACTTCAAATTATAAAGAAAATCTTGTATAACCACGACAAGTGAAGTGTACACCGTGCAACGCAATTGCCTATAACACAAACTTGAAAATAATTCAAGAAGACGCGTTAGAATTTGTGGGAGTTATAAATCCAATCGGTACTCCAAAATAAACACGAAATCGCTAACGTGCAACAAAGCCAAACCCTTTTACACAAACTAATACTACATAAGTTAAGTGAAAATTCAAATTAATACTACTCAAGTTAAGTGAAAATTCAAACTAATACTACACAAGTTAAGTGAAAATTTAAAATACTATTACACAAGTTAAGTGAAAAAAAAAAAAAAAAATAAAAATAAATACCAGAGACACATACCAAAGCTCAAAGCTCCAAAGCTCAACCCAAAATCCACACCAAGCGCCAAAAACTCAAGACACCAATCGAGAAAATTCAACCTAAGATCCACACCAAGTGGTAAAAACCCAAGACACATACCAATCGAGTAAAATTCAACCCGAGACCCAAACCTAGCCGAAAAAAACCGAGACACATACCAATCGAGAAAATTCAACCCGAGATCCACACCGAGCAGAAAATAAAAAAAACCGAGACCCACACCAACCATAAACCAAGAAACAGAAACGCAGTAGACAAACACAATGGCAGTTTCAGCAGCAGAGATAGTACAACTATCCGAATCAAATATGGTTCAAGTTGAACGGCAGATCCATGCTATCGAGAAGTTCCAAGGCGACCCAACTACGCTATACACCTTTATCAGCCGTGTCGATTTCATCTTGGCCCTATACCAGACGACTGATGAACGTCAAACACTAATCATTTTTGGACACATCGAGAGGAATATCAGCGGCGATGTTATCCTGACTCTTGGAGTGACCAACCTCACCAGCTGGACGGAACTCAGACGGCAACTCATCCTAAACTACAAACCTCAGGTCCCTAATCATCGACTTTTGGAAGACTTCCGGAACACACAATTTCGAGGTAATGTACGACAATTCTTGGAAGAAGCCGAAAGGAAAAGATAGATTTTAAGTAATAAGTTAGAATTAGAAAACGACACATCCGAAACATTCCTGTACAACAAATTAATCGAAACTAGTATCGAAAACTTAATTCAAAAATTACCTACCCACATTTATATCAGACTAATTAACTGTAACATCCCAAATCTGAAGACCCTAATAAATGTTTTACAAGAAAAAGACCTTTACGACCCAATAGTCCCGAATAAAGACAACAACAAACCATTACACAGCACCACTAAAACCCAAAATAACCAGAACAAACCAATTGCACCCTTCCAACCACTCTATAACGCTATCTACCAACCATACCCTTACTATCGACCACCTATGCAACCAACACCATCAGTACCCAGATTTAGTTATACCCCTTACCCACAATATCGCCACACATACGTACCTCCACAACCAAGTGTACCTATGACTCAACCTTACAGACCAAACGTACCATTCAATAGAAATAATATATTCGACCAGAACAGATTCGGACCTAACTACGCAAGTGTAGTAAATAATCCATCACCCAGGGAAAGTATGCCTAGTAACCCTATAAAAAGACAAAGACCAGCGGACAGTGGACAGTCAAAGATGAGCATAGACGAAACAAGATGCCAAGAGGGAGCACCCATTCATGAATACCCATATAATCCAACCAACCCTTATTACCCGTACTATCCTGACTACCAACAAGTTGACCCTTACACTTACCAACCATACGACAGTTCAAATATAATCCCCAATGCCATTGAATCAAACTATGAAAATCCAGACCAAGGGGAAGAAGAAAAACTTGAATCAAATGACGACAAACAATACGATAACGAACAGATGGAAAATTTTCAGTTATTAGCCTTGGAACCAGCCAATTCATAACGATCAGACACAATAACAATTTATTTATTTATTTATTTAATGTCAACTAAGAGCAGTTGACAGCAAAAAAAAAATTACATTATAGTTATTTATATACAAAATAGGTAAAATTAAATTTAAAGGTAATTTTATAATTATTTCTTTATTTTTAAAACCTTAATATTGGGAGGTTTAAACGACCCAACATATTGTTTGCAAGGTTGGGGGATAAAACCCAGAAAAACCCAATCAGATCGTGATTAAAAATTGTTAATATTTAAGTAGTTAAGATGCACCGCCTAGTTAATAACTCTGAGGTCTCTGTGTGGATAACAGAATAAGTTTATATAATCAGCACAGAGAAACTCGAAGAGGCTCTGCAGTAAATAGTTAGTTGTGCAAAAGTTAAAAGTTAAGGGAACAAAATTTCGAGTATACCTAACAGGAACCGAGAAATTAAGTTGACCCAACAAATATGAAGAATCAATTTCCCCTTTAATTCATTTAATCATGAACATGACACCGAGCATGATTCGTCGATTAGTTAAAGATTGAAGATTAATTAAAAGTAGTCTACTAGAGTAAGATGGTAGATCAACACCTGGAACCCGTTAAAGCCACTTAAAGCAAATAATACAAATTTTTTTTGAACAGATGCAATTATATCTGGTGGTTCGGTATTGTGGAGACCAAATACAAGATCCATATTCCAGAATCGGTCGAACAAGAGATATATAAAGTAGTTTAGTTGTGTAAGGGTCATTAAATTCTTTAGCCCATCGTTTGATAAAGCCGAGAACTTGAATTGCCTTACTGACAGTTAAGGAAACATGTTTGTCAAACTTCAGCTTACTATCAAGGAGAATACCCAGGTCATTAACCTCCGATAATCTGTTGAGAGGCAATTGATCCATGTAGTAGTTGACGATGTGAGGCGAGTGTCTATGGAATGACATAACTTTACATTTAGAGCAATTAAGTTTTAATAAATTATTTTTGCACCAATTAAAAAAGCAAACAAGATCGGTCTGCAATAAAGTACTGCATGACATGTCTCTTATAAAAAAGAGACAAAGCAATTTCTAAGTTATTGCTGGCAAAAAAGTTTGGAACGCAAAATGACTGAGGGGAAGATCGTTAATAAATTAGGTTTAAAGAGCAAAGGACCAAGATGACTCCCTTGAGGGACACCAGACGTTACGAATACTGGCTTCGAAACAGCCGACTTGAAAATCACCCCCTGAGTTTCTGTTAAGTTTAGTAATTGGAAATCCATTTCAGAAAATTGTTTGGAAGTCCAGCAAGCTTAATTTATTACCTAGAAGACGGTGATTAACAGAGTCAAATGCTTTACTAAAGTCAGTATAAATAACATCAGTCTGCATTTTGTTGTGAAAACCTTTGATTACCATTGACGAAAACTCAAGTAGATTGGTGGTAGTAGACTTATGTTTCACAAAACCATGTTGGTAAGGTGAAACAATTGAGCTGCTGAAATGCATTAATTGAGAAGTAAGAATTTTTTCAAAAAGTTTAGGCGTAGACAATTTTGATATACCCCTATAGTTATTTACATAACTTCTAGGGCCATTTTTATGTAACGGAATAATAAAAGATTCCTTCCAGATTGGAGGCAAATAGGAACATTTAACGGACAAGGCAAATAATCTATGTAAAAGTAAATATAGTGAACCAGCGCAATATTTAAGTACGCAACCTGGTACACCATCTGGTCCTGGAGAGAACGTAGGTTTCATTACATTTAGTTCACGCAATATTGAGTCTTCGTTAATCACAGGCTCCGCAACAAAATTAGATTTGTTGATGTTATAAGTGTAGTGTGTGTAGGAAAAGTTGTTAGTGACTGAATAGGTTGTTTGAAAAAGTCTGCAAATAGATCGGCTGATGTCTGATCATTCAGTAGTATTTTCATAAGAAACATAGTTAGGTATTGAAGACGATTTACGTTTAAAATTTACAAAATTATAGTTTAGGATCCTGAGCAAACTGAAGCCGACAGCGACATAAATATTTGTTGTAAAGTTGAGAATTTAACAAGTTAAAATTGGATTTAGCAGTAGAATAGCGCAAAAAATCAATACTATTCCCTGTACGTTTGTATCTTTTAAAATAACGCGATTTTATATTTTTTAAGCCCGCTAACTCTCTAGTAAACCATAAAGGCTTTTTAGACCTACTAGGTTGCCTACGAGGAACGGATTGTTCAAAAAGCTATTTAAGGCGTTATAAAAAAGAGACAAAGCAATTTCTAAGTTATTGCTGGCAAAAAAGTTAGACCAGTCATGATTTATAATAAAATTATTTAATTTATTAAAGTCGGCCTTTCTAAAACAACGAGGCTTAGGCGCAGCTGTAGACTGCACGGTTTGCTCAATAGCCGATAGCTCTATAAGTAATTCTAAAGTTTGGGGTGAAATACATCTTCGGGAAGCACAATCGGATCTATTCTGCTAACTGCGCTAGCTGAATGATCCGATACAAATATAAGATCAAGAAATCGGTTGTTACAATTAGGAACATTATTTATTTCATAAAGTGAAAGATCCAGTAAATTATTTATGAACTCGTTGGAGCTAGTAGAAACTACCAAGTTATCCATAGTGGACCGAGATATTTCTGGTAAATTAAAGTCTCCTAATACACATTAAAATAATCCATTTCAGAAGCTTAGAGGATATTATTGTATATTAGATAGGTGTCATTATAAATGTAACATCCGATTTGAGGTGCGATATTAGGAGCAGGTTATATAGAGGAAATTATGACAACAGTCACTCTTTAACTGCAAACAAATTCATATTAGATAAAGAACAATTAATTCCGATTAAAAGGTTTCGATTCAACGGCAAAATTCAATTACGCCACCACCACCCCGTGACAGACGGTACATTTCTATAAGTGGATATATTGTATTTGTGAAAATGTTGTGAACTAGAAATTTTCAGGCTATAACCATGTTTCAGTGAAGGCAAGAACATTATGATCAAGAATTACTATCTATATATAGTTTAGCTAATTTTGACTTAATGCCTCTAACATTTTGATACGCTAAAAAAAAATGAAGAAGTTAGTTTTTTGCATCATTAGTAGGTTTAGTAGGTTTCACTGTAGAAAAATTTAATTTTGGCAGCGACACAGTTGGTTTGCTTTTAGTTTTAAATGTAAATTCTTTAACAAGCAAGTCTTGTGGCCAGAAAGAACTACAACAAATGGTGTCGAATAATTCTGGTGGCACATTCAATTTAAATGAAGATATCTCTAGAATTATTTAAATTTAAATTTTTCTACAGTGATTATAGAGTTAGGAATCTTTGATTGAATGTAAGCAATTACATCTTCAGCCAAAGTATCCGGGTGAAGCCTAGAAACAAAACTTGTTTCCGTAAAGGAACAGCTAATAAGGGCTTAGGAGCAGGGCGCGGAGTATGGAAACTATCACCAGGCGATCTAACACTCTTTTTAACAATTTTAGATGACGGACCAGCCTCATCATCATTTATAACAATACTAGGGTAAACTGCAGTAACAGGTGTTACTGGACAGTTTACCAATGTTACATCATTAGTTTTTTTAGGTGTTACTGCTGGTGCCAACTGGGATTCGTCTAAAACTTTAAGAGCTTTAAACTGAGTCTCCATACTTATAAACTCATCATTGAGTTTATTAAAACTCTTTCGCAGAGCATAAAAATTAAGCTTAGTATGTCGCATAAACTTAGACATGTCGGCCTCAGCTTCACGACAAGATTCACATGACCATTTTAAGCCGGTCTTGTTCATAATGGAATCTTTAACTTTAATCGTGAAGCCTGCACACTTCACATGTATAAATTTATCGCACAGCCAGCATCCGATGCACTCAGCAGTTGCATCGCTTTGGCATTTGCAATTTTTAATGCAGCAAGCGAACATTTTAACCAAATGTATATGCTCTACGAAAGGGTATGTAAGTAACAAAAATATTAACAGCTAATGCAACGACTAAGAGCGCACAACTAGAGAGTACCGTTTAAATGAGGACGTTAGTTACACACTTTGCAAGCACCGTTTCTTAAAATAGGAAGCACAAGAAACAGATGAGTAAAGGCTGAGAGAGGCGTAT
The DNA here is from genome assembly GCF_011750605.1 of Drosophila busckii. Taxonomy (NCBI): domain Eukaryota; kingdom Metazoa; phylum Arthropoda; class Insecta; order Diptera; family Drosophilidae; genus Drosophila; species Drosophila busckii. The sequence continues at coordinate 24,585 of NW_022872760.1, read as the reverse complement.
ACAAGAGATGCTCAAACCAACAAAAACACACAGCAATAAAACCGCTGAAAACAATTGTTGAGTTTGATTTATGCACTGAAACAATAAGCATAGAATACTTTACCAATTCTTAATATGCCTCTTTCACCGTGAATATCCTTCTAATAAAAGTAGTTTAAATACACTTGAAACGCACAAGATCCAATCAATAATGAGAGTAACAAAAAAAATACCGTCCGTTCCAGCGACAAAAGCTAAGTACGAATTCAAAACTTAAAGCGGGGGTCCAACGCCTTGCATAGTGGAAGAGCAAATCCACCATACACTAATTCGAAAACATAACACAAGTTAAAGAAGATGCCGTTAACTCAATTTTATTTCATACACTGAAAATAAATGAGTTATCACTTACTTGTCCAAAGTATGCACAGACAATGATAAATTCGTATGTCCAGTGCAAGCTGTTTTAATTTTTTTTAAGTGCACGCATTTCGTCAAAGCAACAACAAAGTTCGCAAAAAATTTTCGACACAACAACAAACACATGAAAGTGTTGTTGAAAACACAAAAAAGCTCTAGACAGCAACAACAAACACATGAAATGTTGTCGCTTTGCTCGCACAGGCGAGACAAAAAAAAAATTCGAAAAATTGTTGGTGTAATTTGCATTGGCTTATGGAAAGAGCGCGTATATATACACGCATTTGCTCTTCCTATACTGAAGAGCAATTACAAAAACAAATGAGCACACTGAGCATAGGGCTTGGACGCCCCTGACTTAAAGTGTCTCATTGACACTGGCACTGACACAACATGCAAATGAAAATCACACCCAAACCCGAACACTGTCGCGATAAATTTGTAATAGACATTTATACATCCGAAGGCAACCACTATTTAAGTTGCATAGATATTTATTCTAAATTCGCCACTCTCGAACAGATAAAAACCAAAGACTGGATGGAATGCAAAAATGCTCTCATGCGAATATTCAATCAGTTAGGAAAACCCAGACTTTTAAAAGCAGATAGAGATGGTGCATTCTCTAGCTTAGCCCTCAAACGATGGCTTGAGAATGAAGATGTAGAACTACAACTAAATACAACAAAAACAGGCGTAGCAGATATAGAAAGACTACAAAAAGGAAGCCAAACTAAGCAAAATAGAAACAATACTTCATATCTACAATGACAAAACCAGACATGACACTACTGGACAAACCCCGCCCACATTTTTCCTTTACGCCGGACAACCAACATTAGACATACAACAAAACAAAGAAAATAAGAATTAATGAAATTAATAAAGACAGGAAAAGAATACGAAGTTGGACACTAGATACAGAAAACGGACCTCTACAAAAAGGCAAATTGGAAAACCAATTCAAACTAACCAAAAATGTTGAACAAACTGACGACAACCATTATAAAATTACTAACAGAAATAGGGATACACACTATTACAAAACCCAATTCAAAAAACTAAAGAAAACTAATCTAATTCCTATCCTACAGGCGCCTGGCTCATCATAATATTCCTCCTTACCTATGTAGACCCATGTAGACCTCAACAGATACAGATAAATAACATCGATAGTAATCATGGATACCTCCTATTTTCCGACAAACCAATACAAATTCCGTCAGAATATGAACATCATTGTCTCCGCATTAGCCTTACTGATATAGACACTCTAACACAATATTTCAACACTAAGATAACTAACTACACTAATAACCCACAAATTAAACTCCTACATAACAAAATGCTAAGAGAACTTAATGGTATAACCGTACACCAGATAAATAGACAAAAACGAGGACTAATTAACATAGTAGGATCTGCATTTAAATATTTATTTGGAACATTAGATGATAATGACCGAATAAAAATTCAAAACCAACTAGAATCAGTAATAACAAATTCAATTAACATGCACGAAATAGATGACATAATTCAGCTGATCAACAGTAACATACAACAGATTAAAGAGTTTGAGGAAAAACACAATAACGTAGAACAAATATTATACGAACTTATCCAATTTACCGAATACATAGAAGATGTTGAAATGGGCATGCAACTTTCACGATTAGGACTCTTTAACCCGAAATTACTTAACTACGACAAATTAGAAAAAGTAGACAGTACTAAAATATTACTAACCAAAACATCAACCTGGATTAACCCTAATCAAATACTTATCATATCACACATCCCTATTAAACAAAAAACTGTTCACACCATTAAAATAATACCCTATCCAGATAGTAATGGTTACAAACTTGACCATACAGAAAAAGATACTTATTTCGAAGAACAAAATAAAATTTATAACCAAGATTACAAAGAAATAAACGATGTGTGTATCCAAAATATTATAAAAAGAACTAACCCGATATGTAATTTCATCCCTGTAACAGTCAAACAAATAATTAAATATGTAGAACCAAAGTAGGAGTAGGGGCTTGAAACTTGGCACAAATTTTTTATTAAATTCTAGTAAAATGTTGTGTAAAAATTAGCTGGATCGGACTACTATATTATATAGCTCCTATATAAACAATCATATTGAAAAATGTTTTTGTATGAACAACTTTTTTCTTTTACATTGCATTGCAAAAAAAAACAAGAAATAAAGCAACTTTATATAACCAGAGCAAGTTTGGTCAAAATCGGGAGACAAAATTATATGCCATAAGAACGATCGGTTTGAAATAGAATTTTGGTTGACAATCCAGCAAAAATGTAACACCAACCACCCAAATATTTAATATTATAATTTTATAATAATTAGAAAATATATTATCATGGTTATAATTAACAAATATAAAATAAAACATTGCAAAATGTGATTTTTTAAAATTTGAGGTTATGTTACATTTTTGCATATAGCAAGAGAAACCTCCGGGCAGCTGAACTAAACAGATATATAATCTTAAGATGCTAATAAATAACGTAGAAAAAATTGGTTGAGTTCTAAGGTGGCCTTCAAAACTAAAACTCTATCGAAACACAGCAAAGACAAACACAGAAAGTCCACATTTAAGTACTAAACACAATAGCGGTTTACACAAAACACAGCTACAAGAACATATAATTTTTGTTGTACATATATAGTAAATACCTTTATTAATAATATTAAACCCTTTCATTGCCCAATAACTTTGATTTACTTGCTGTTTTAATTATTTTCTGGCACCCCTAGAACTAATAAAAATTAAACCAATATATTGCAATAGAACATAAAGACATTGTAAAACTAATATAAAAAAATAATATCGCAACCTGTATAATTGTATTAATCGTAAGTTTAATAATTTGTACCATTTACATATACTTTAAATTTAAACCTACAAAAACCATAAACATACAGGACACGAACCCAACAGCACTACCCAGGTTGTACCCATCAACCTCAGCAGAAGCATAAGCTTCCTTCTTAAGGGAAGTAGCATATTATGCAGTGGCATATTATGCTGACAGATACATGACCACCAACAGAGCACTCTACACTAACAATAAAGCACAAACAACAAACATACAGACATTAAAGCACAAACAATAAACATACAGACATTAAAGCACAAACAATAAACATACAGACATTGAAGCACCAGAAATACGAGACGCTGACAGAGCACTTTAGTTTCCGTTTGTAGAATAAGAAAATTATTGTACTTAGTCTTAAACTGAATATGAAATAAACCAGACGCGTTTGACCAAAAACATAATCAGTGTTGACCTTAGGCTTTGCCGGGTCATTCAATAGATTCAACAAACATAATCAATACGTAAGTATATAAATATATTCCAAGATATTTTTATAAAACTGACCTGTTTTCTTTTTATAATTAGGCCTAATTAAACCAGTAAAGGCAGTCACTTTTGGCTTAGCTTTCCTTGTACTTATTATGTTATAACTTTTACACAGCACACGCGATTATAAAAGAACTTTGTTCGTTAGAGACGAACTGTACGACTTTTCTCTTTCGGTTTGATCTCGCTGTCGCTAGCGAAAGCTTTCGCTTTGTCTAGTCAGACGATAGCTGTATTCTTTTGTTCTAACGCCAGACATATGAAGCGCGTGCTGGCGCCAGCACAAAACATCGTCATCGTACGATTGTGCAGTTACACTCGTCTGCTTACAAGAGTCACTGCACTCGCGCGAAGTTCCGGCCAGAGCGGCTGCTAGCTAAAAAGCTCGCTGATCAGAAAACTTAAAAGCTTTTGTGTTTCTTAGTCTACGCCTACACGATAAAATATTACGCTTATTACTACTTTTTGGCCACTACAGCATGGAGACGCAGTTTAAAGCTCTTAAATATTTAGATGAATCTCAGTTGGTGACGGCTGTAACACCTAAAAAAAAATTAGCGATCTAACATTGGTAAACTCTCCAGTAACAACTGATACTCCAGCGTACCCTAGCATAGTTATAAATGATGATGTGACTGGTCCGTCATCTAAAATTGTTAGAAAGATTGTTAGGTATCCCACTGATAGTTTCCATACTCCCCGGCCAGCTCCTAAGCCCATATTAGCTGTTTCTATAAAGAAGCAAGTTTTTATCTCTAGGCTTCGCCCGGATACTTTGGTTGAAGATGTAACTGCTTACATTCAAGCAAAGATTCCTAACTCCTTTATAACTGTAAAAAATTAAAATTTAAATATTCTAGAGCGATATCTTCATTAACATCAAATGTGCCTCCAGAATTATGCGACACTATTTGTTGTACTTCTTTCTGGCCACAGACTTTGCTTGTTAAAGAATTACATTTAAAACTAAAAGCAGACCAACTGTGTCGCTGCCAAAATTAAATTTTTCTACAGTGAAACCTACTAAACCTACTAATGATGCAAAAAACTAACTTCTTCATTTTTTTTTAGCGTATCAAAATGTTAGAGGCATTAAGTCAAAATTAGCTAAACTATATATAGATAGTACTTCTTTTGATTATAATGTTCTTGCCTTCACTGAAATCCAGGTTAAAGCCTGAAATTTCTAGTTCATCAATTTTGACAAATAAATATACCACTTATAGATGTGACCGTCTGTCACGTGGTGATGGCGTATTAATTGCCGTTGAAGCCGATCTTTTATCGAAATTAATTTGTTGTTGTGTCATTGCAGTTTTAGAGTGACCTGTTCTATATAAATGCTCTATATTCCACCTCTAATTCGTATGTTTCAATTTTATAATGAACATTTATCCAATATACAATTAATATCCTCTATGCTATCAGAGGATAGGGATTATTTATGTGTACTGGGAGACTTTAATTTACCAGATGTATCTTGGTCCACAGTGGATAATTTAGTTGTTGCTACTAGCTCTCATGAGTTTGTAAATAGCATACTTGATCTTTTACTTAATGAAATAAATAACGTTAGTAATTGCAACAACGGTTTTCTTCATTTAATATTTGTATCAGATCCTTCAGCTAGCACTGTTAGCAGAATTGATCCGATTGTGCTCCCCGAAGATGCCTATCACCCAACTTTGGAACTACTTATAAAACTGCCGGATCTAAAGCAACGTACACAGTACTAGTACCATTTAACCCCTTTGTTTTAAAAAAGCCGACTTTAATAAATTAAATAACCTTATTATAAATCAAAACTGGTCTCACTTTTTTGACAGTAATAACTTAGAAATTTCTTTATTTATTTTTTATGACGCGTTTAATAACAAGGCAGCCTAGTAGGTCTAAAAAGCCTCTATGGTTTAACCGTGAGTTATAAAATCGAGATACTTTAAAATAAATAAGCGTGCAGGGAACAGTGTTGATTCTTCACGCTATTCTACTGCCAATTCTAATCTTAACTTATACAAATTATTCTGATAATAGCGACTCATCAATTACACCCTATCCTTATAACGTAGAAAAAGCTAATTTTATTCCAGAGCCTGTGATTACCGAAGAATCGATATTGGCGTGAACTAAATTTTACTGAAACCCTGTGTTCACTCAGGACAGATGGCATACCAGGTGGCGTACTTAGATATTGCGCCGGTTCCATATACCTAATTTTACCTAGACTTTTTGCATTGTCCGTTAAATCTTGCTCATTGCCTTCAGTTTGGAAGGAATCATTCATTATTCCGTTACATAAGAATGGCCCTAAAAGTCACGTAAACAACTATAGAGGTATTTCAAAATTGTCTGCTACACCTAAACTCTTTGAAAAAATTATTACATCTCAACTTATGCATTTCTGTAGTTCAATTATATCACCTTATCAGCACGGTTTTTGTTAAACAAAAGTCGACCACCACCAATTGTTTGAATCTGTCCAAAAAAATTTTATTATTTCCTTTGCGAGGGTTCCAAAAGTTGATGTACCATCTTATACTAATAGTCTACTTTTTAATTAATCTTTCATCGTAGCTAACCGCATATTATGTTAGGCGTTCATGTTTATGATTAAATTAGTTAAAGAGGAAATTGACTCCTTGATGAGTCAACTTAATTTCTCAGTTCCTACTAGGAATACTCGAAATTTTGTTCCTTTATCACTTAACGTTTGTACAACTAATTATTCACTGCATGAACCCTATCGAATACTCTGTGCTGATTACAACAAACTTTACTCTGTTATCAATACAGAGGCTTCTGAGTGTATTACTAAACGATTGATTTTAACTCTTTTAACTATTTATAATTAACACTAACCCAGACCTGATTGGAGAAATATCAATGCAAATTTGTCGACAAATTTTTGAAGCAATAGTTTATGTGATCTCCGAAAACTTTTTTGTGGAACCGGAGGAGCTTTTTCCAATAGACGAAGAAATATCCGCAGAAAAAAAGGCAACCAAATGAATACATATCAATTAATTACAAAGAAAAAGTTGTCAACTTTGTTGAAACACATCCAAATTGTAGTTTGCCAATCACACGGTGGCTGAAAATTAAAAAAATATTGGATCATCGTAAGTTGTTGAGCTAATAAGCTTTTTTATTAGCTATTTTGTTTTATTTTTACGAAATTAAAAATCGTTCACAATTTTGATTTTTTAAAGTTACAAGTTCACTTTTATTAGTATTTGGCGCGACTAGGCAGACTATTTTATTGTACTTGTCTCGAAGTAGACAAAGTAACCGGTCGGACAGACTCGAATAGTCTTTTTGATACGATGAACTTGATCAAACTTGTCTCGAAGTAGAAAAAGTTGATGGCGGACAGACTTGAATTAGTCTGTGCATTCGACAACGACTTGATATATTCAACAGCAATAGGACTCGACTAGTCTTTTCTCTACGAAGAATTTGTTACGACTGTTTGAAATGCCCCTAGCAACAGGCATAGAATCTAATATATTTGATAGTGAGAGAATGATGAAACAAGATAAAACAAAAGCGAGAGTGCAGCTGTGCAGAAGGCAAGTGCTAAAACGAAAGAAGTTAGTGAGAACGCACCAAGAGAGCGCGAGCTTTTATTAGTGCAGTGCCGAATACACGCACATAGAAGAGAGCGCGTTAGTGCGAGCGCAAAGAGGAGAGTGTAAAACTAAACTGCGAGCTTAATATAGATCAGCTGTTTGTAGCTGATGATTTCAATATATTTGGTCTTGCAAGACCAAACAAAAGCGTTGGAGGGAATTTCAACAATTTATAAATATTGTTTAATTATTAATTGGTGTTTGGACCGCTTTCGTGAGGCCAGATTTAATTACCAGCAAGAAACCACTAGAAATTTGCAACAATGGGCTTTAGCTGCTGCTGACAAAATGATACTTGGGTTATAAAATTTAAAGAGAATATCAAAATTTCCCAAAGAAAAATAGCCCGATTTGTAATCATCGTCTGCATCGATATCAGATATATTATATTACAAGCTGCAGAAGAACTTCGCATTCAATGCCGAGAAGATATTAAATGATTTGATCATGACATGATAATAAACTCGGACCAGACTGGGTGCCAGTACCAATCTGTATTCAAGAGAAGCCTCTCCGATAAAGGCGAAAAGGCTGTATTTATTATTACATTATTGAACCCAAATTAACTTTTGGTCCCCATGTTCAAATGGAAATTAATAAATTTGCAAGCATATCAGAAATGTAGTCATTGAATATTCAAAATCTGGAAAATGGATTAATTGATTAATTAATAATTATAAATAAACAAAATATATCAAAAAACAAAAAAGAAGAATCATAACGACATTCATAAGCAAAGACAGCGCGAACGGTCAATTACCCCAGACCTAAAAATCGACCACTTGCACTTAACAAGTGATCGAGCTCGTTCTTGCTCTCCTGCTCTACGGTCTCAGAGCACCGAGGGCATTGAGCAAACATCGAACAAGCAAAAGCTGGAATGCAATGGGCCGAGAGACATGCTCTCACCTACGGTGAATAGCACAACAGTCTCTCTGACTACCGCAATATCAACTACAACAACGACCGCAACGGAATCGGCCGCCCGCTCAAGCCCATCGTTGGCAACACTCGCTCCCTATGTCATCGGCGGCAAGAAAACCCCATCGTATGAATCAAGAATCAAAACAAAAGCAACCAAAACCCAACTCCTCGACTAACAACGCAAGCGATTCCCCCGCCGTGCAGACTGGAATGGATCGCATTCAAATCAAATAAAACGGAAGCTAAGCCCCCTAATGCCAAGAGCGAAAATGACCCACAAAAATATAAAAGCAGCTTTAGAATATTATCCAAGCATCTAAACGACACTAAAATGAATTTTTGCACGTATCAATTAAAAATCAGTAAGAGCTTACATGTGGTCACAAAGGGCATATAATCAGGTGTAACACCTGCAGAAATAACTCATGCTCTACATGATAAAGGCCTTAACGCTAAAACAGTCTTCAGCATCTTAAACAAGCATAGTAAGCCCTAACCGCTCTTCAAGGTAGAACTGCAGCTAGACAACAATACCCTAAGAAAAATGAAGTACACCCTATATTCAAGCTTCAGTTTCTAGTGCATCGTAGAATAACTGTAGAAGAACCACATAAACGCAACGGCCCTGTACAAGGTATGTATTGTCAAGAATATAGCCACACACGGTCATACTGCACACTCCGCCCGGTGTGCGTAGTTTGTAGACAGCTTCAGGACGCCGCACACTGCCTAGCAAGCAAAAGGTACAGCAACTGCGGTGGTAAACTGCTTACACCATCTAAATCACACCCAGACGTCTTCTTCTCGTCGGCAACCATATCGTCGCTCGGTCTCCGATTCCTCAACAAGGAAAAATGTGACATTTGCAGGCGCTTTAAAATCAAGATTGGAGCCCACTGCCCCAAATACATTGCACCCAAAAGCACCTCCCTATGAGATAAAAATTGCAAGCCATTACCAGCCTATGGAGCACCAACAAAATAACCTTGAGGCACTGTTCTCTGGCCTACAACAAAGCATTATGGAGTTCATGTCCTTCATGCGGACAACTATGCGTTAATGCGTAATCAGAATCTCTTGATACAAATGTTAGTATCACAATGGTCCAGATAATCAATGGCTTCTCTACGTATATCCACGTGCGTTTCACAGCATAAACTTGAGTTATCTCAATTCCTGCTCGACAAACACATTGACGTCATGCTACTGTCAGAAACACATCTGACAAACAAATATAACTTCAATTTAAGAGGCTACACATTCTATGCATGTTGATGTGTTTGAGAAACACATCTTTACAAGCATACATCAAGCATCACTGTTACAAGGAGCACGCAGAAAATTATTTAAAAGCCACAATAATAAGAATAAAACTGGATAGTTGTAAACAACTTACTCTAGCCGCTGTATATGGCCCCCCTCGTTTCGCCATAACTGATCTCGCTTTGTAACTCCAATAGGAAAGCAGCTCTATAATGGAATTATAAAAGCCAGCAACAAACTCGACCACGTTTCCCCCGGTAGACCAACCTACTGGCCAACAGACCCAAATAAACTGCCTGATGCCTAGAATATATAGGCGAGTATAAATAATAGGCGGCTGGGCTCGCAGTGATGAAAACAGAGCCAAAACACTTGCAGGACACCTTGAAAATGTGCTTCATATAAATCCTGCCACAAATTCATTCACAATACCAACATTAAGAAGTGTGGTAGGCAAGCTAGGGTTAAGCAAGCTACGCAATAACAATACATTGCTTATATACATACATTGGGTTATGCGAGCTACGCAACAGCATGCTCATACAGATGTACATTCTGGAATGCGAGCTACGCAATAACATGCATAAACATACATACATTGTGGTAGGCCAGCTGCAGCTGCGCAGTGACATACGCACATTCTAAAATGCGAGCTACGCAGTAATATACATACTTATTTGCACATACATTTAAATTAGAATTGCGCAGTTTACCAGCTGCATTCTTATATTTAAATGCGTAATTAATAAGTATAAAAAGAGAGGACGCGACGCAGGACAGTCAGTTCTGTTTCGGCGTTCGGTGAATAAAGAGTGAAGTTTGTGTAATCATTTATAGACCTATATTAAGCCTCCGACACAAGTGACTCTCAGCTTCAACAGGCCAATGGAATTTTAGCCCAAACGAATCGCACCACATCATCAAAAGATCAGTTGAACCCCGAAAAAATCACCAGGCTTCGACCAAATAACCCCAAAAATTATTATTGAGCAGTTGCACCCTCGCGCAACTCTTCAATGCCATCACCAAGCTTTTTTACTTCCCAGTTTTTTTTTTTTTTTCAAAACTTTGCTGTTTTTATTGAATCTTCCTTAATTTAAGACTAACAATAAGTATACAAATCCTTATAACTAAACATTATCTAACAGTTTCCTTAAACTGGTTTAGGATTGCACGTTCCTAAATTCATCGCTGGTGGTTAGGTCGTTATACGACGCAGACGGGGAGCGGCGCACAGCCTTGTTAGCCCCCGCGCGAGGGGATTAGGATGCGAAGAAAGCTTGCTGTAGTATCTTTCCTTGTGTTCAGCTATTACATCTCTGACTAGGTTGAATATTTAGATCTATCTCTGTATATTTTCGTTTCGAACGTACCACGTGCCCCGGTGATAGTTCTAAGGATTTTTGACTGGACCTCTCTGGACAATATTAATGTTGCTATTCCTAGCGTCCCCCATAGTTGGGAGCCATAGGTCCAGATGGGTTTAAGTACGGAATTGTAAAGCAGGACCTTATTTTCAAGGCTGAGAGAGGACCGAGCGTTGATAAGCCAGTGGAGGCTATTGGCTTTTAGTTTTAGTTGCGTTATCTTGGCTTCGATGTGCCTAAGCCATGTGAGTCTTCTGTCGAGGTGTACTCCAAGATACGTCACTTCGGTTGCTTGCGGGAGTGCGGAATTGTTTAGTGTGAGCGGTGGACAATTTGCCTGTTTAGGGTAAAAATATGTTTGCTTTTTTGTTCGTTAACTTTTATTCGCCAGTCAGAGAGCCATTTCTCCACTTTGACCATATGAAGAGCCAGTTGCGCTGCTGCTTGCATAGGGCACCTCGAACGGCTGAGAATAGCTGTATCGTCAGCAAATGTGGATGTTGTTACTTGTTGGAATATCTGCTGTGTAAAGGACATATAGTGTTGTCCAAGTACGCTACCTTGCGGGGACTCCAGCTCTGATCACATAGTCGTCAGACATAGCAGAATTGCATCTCACTGCAAATTTCCTGTCAAATAGATACGACTCTAATAATTTGTGTGTATTATTAGGAAGCGTTGTTCTGATCTTATGCGTTAGTCCTTCTAGCCAGACTCTGTCGAATGCTTGGGATACATCTAAGGATATTGCAGTGCAATATTCTCGGTTTTCGAATGCGCTTCTTATTTCAGATCTTATGCGATTAACCTGCTCGATAGTGCCGTGTTTTTTCACCGAAACCCAAATTTGATGTGATGGAATTTTTTATGGATTCTTAGATATGGATTTATCCCAGTCAGCAAGCATTTTTCAAAGTGTTGATAGGCATGATAGTAGGCTTATTGTGTGAGTCCTTTGCCCTAGGCTTTGGTATCATTTATTATTAATTGACTTTTCCATCTCTCTGGGAAGTAACCAAGCTTGGTTGATGGCATTGAAGAGTTGTGCGAGGGTGCAAAACAAAACAATATGGGAGCTCAATAATCATTTTTGGCATTATTTGGTCGAAGCCTGGTGATTTTTTTTTTTTTTTACTTCCCAGTGCGATGGAAAAAGTCAATACTAATAATGATACCAAAGCCAGGCAAAGATTACACAAATCCATCGTCATACAGACCCATAAGTCTTGTATCATGCCTTTCAAAACTCTTTGAAAAATGCTTGCGGATTAATCCAGATCTAAGAATCCATAGCAAAGTCCTATCACATCAATTTGGGTTCCGTGAAAAACACGGCACTATCGAGCAGGTTAATCGCATAGCATCTGAAATAAGAAGCGCATTCGAAATCCGAGAATATTGCACTACAATATTCTTAGATGTGTCCTAAGCATTCGATAGCGTCTGGCTAGAAGGACTAACGCATAAGATAAGAGTAACGCTCTGATTATTAGAGTGGTATCTATATGACAGGAAATTTGCAATGAGATGCAATTCTTCTATGTCTGACGACTATGTGATAGAGCTGAGTCCCACAGGCAGCGTTACTTATTGGACCAACACTATATGTCCTTTACACAGCAAATATTCCAACAAGTAGACGACTAACAACATCCACCTTTGCTGACGACACAGCTATTCTCAGCCGTTCGAGGTGCCCTATGCAAGCAGCAGCGCAACTGGCTCTTCATATGGTAGCTCAGGGGATACCAAAGTGCAGTTTGGCTTTCGAAAAAGTCAGGCACCCCAATACAACTCCATAGAGTTGCCAAATTTGCGCTGGAAGCTATGGAGCACAAACAATACGCTGTGGCAGTATTCATGGACATCCAGCAAGCGTTCGACAGAGATTGGCTTAGTGGTATCCGTTGCAAACTAAAGCAGCTGTTGACTCGACAACTATTCCAGTTAGTAAAGAGCTTTTTTAGCAGATCTGTGTTGGAGACCGACTGTAAGAAGGATATTAGCTGGAGTACCACAAGGTAGTGTTCTTGGGCCTACTCTGTACTCTATGTATACGAGCGATATGCCAAAGCTAGCTGTAACTCAACTAGTCGATTGACATGATGCATTAATTGCGACATACGGCGTATCGTCCTTGCTAGGAGCGATACTACAACACAGGCTTTGCAGCAATATGTGCGACGTTGTGCAGAATTGGCAAGCAACTGGAATATTGGTATAAACCAAAGTAGGTGTGCGAATATTACGTTTGCAACAAGAGTGAGGTCTTGTCCACGCATTACCATGCTTGGATCAGAGCTCAGACACGAGTTGCACTTTAAGTAGTGGCGCAAAGCAAAATACTGAGAAAAATGTGCAATGCCCCACGGTACATGAGGACCAGGGCCATAGAAAGAGACCTACAGGCTCCCAAGATTGGTGATACATTCCACCTGCAAGCCAGAAAGTACTACAACTGATTGCCCTTACAGCACAATGTTCTTGCACAACGCATCATTCATTATGAGGCAAATACGACCTAAGAGACACGATCTTCAGGTCCTGTCGTCTACGTATAAATCTTAGTCTATTACCATTCCTCACTTTAGTTAGTATAATAGTAAAGTATAGTATAAAATTTCGAAAGATATAATAAGGTCAAGTTGCCACTTCGGTAACAGAGTACTAATTTATGGAAAACAAAAATACATATTTGAATAAACTGGAATTTAAAAAAAAGTCTATGAATCCTCAACAAGGAGATATTCGATATTGGCAGGTGCTGTAAAATCAGGAGTAGAGCCTCCTGCCTCAAAAAAATCGCATTCAAAAGTACCTCACTTAGAGATGAAAATGACAAACCATTACCAGCCTATGGAGCACCAACAAAACAACCTTGAACAAGTGTTCTCTAGCCTACCTTTAGCAAGGCATTGTAAATCATGTATTTTATGCAAACAACTATGCTAGCTCTAATGCGTAATCAAAACTTCTTGGTATCTCACCAGTGCAAATAATCAATGGCTTCCCTACGTAAATCTTCGTCTAATGCTAATGGCATTTCAGCATAAGCTAGAGTTATCTCAATTCTTGCTTGACAAACATGCAGACGCTATCTTGCCCATTTGACAAACAAATATAGGATCCAGTTAAGAGGAGCGCTCATGCAGTTCTTCGACTCACTAGGAGACCAATTCATATAATGCTAAACACACACATTGGGGATCTCACCCCGTGACTCCAAAAGGAAGCAGCTTTACAATGCATATATACCAAGCTCGAACACGTTTCTGCCGGCAGACGAAGATACTGGCGAACAGATCGAAACAAACTGCCCAATTTAATTGATTTCGCAATTACCAAAAATATATCCAGACACTGACAACGCCGAAAGTCTTTCGGATCTACCACTGGCCATTCAATTGTCCATCAATTGTACATCAACTCATGCATCCAATAACCGAAGATTAACTGATTAGGTTGACCCTACAAAAACAAATGGATCTCTTATAGGAAATATAAAAGTTCACACATTGAGCTAAATGCTATACTCAACTTTGAAGATGACATCGCCAACTTTGTCAGCACAGTCCGCCTTTATCACCGCAGTTCTGATTTCACCTCCTAAAATTGCGCCTTACACTCAAAATAAGATAAATCAAAGAATTGTTCAATTTTTGAATCAGAAAATAAATAAAGTTATTTACTGAAAGTCCACCTTGTGCAACTTACAACGTTTATTCAAGTACTTCGGTTAATTTAAAAAAAAATTGTTAGTTTTCTGCTTACGGATGAGTGTAATTGAATGTGCTGGGACGCTGATGTCAGGTGCCAGTGATTGGAATTACGACATTGGTCCAACTTGTTTTTGCTCTTTCCCCGTTACATATATCACACGTGTACTGGCACTGTGCAAAGTGGTCAGCGTCATAGTCATAGTCTTTTTGATTTTTCTATACACTTTTCGGTAAAACTATATTCGTTCAAGGCTCCAGTGCCTGGGCTTGTGCCCAGCGGATTTTTAGACTTTTCCGCCTTCCGGCCTGGAACTCATATTAAACGGTGCATCTGCTGATTTTAAGCCTGTGGTCGATTTGTGGCGCTTGCGCATTGCCCAACATAGTTTTGTTTGATGGTTTTTGTAAGGTAAGCGCCCTTCGTATTAAAGTCGGCTACTTCCCCCAAGAGATACCAGAGTTTCCCAAGGACTGGTCCGGGCGAAAAAATTGCTCGACATCAAAAGACAGGAGAGGGATTTAAAGATTTCTTGGTCGGCATAAGGACCCCAATGCACCGAGCTAAGCTTACGTCGATACAAGAGCTGGAACAAGTCTATGAGAACATGATACCAGAATATTAACTGCTCATGCGATGGAAGGACTTCACTACTTTGAAGGAGCTGCCGCATCTGGCGGTGCACTAGGAAGTCACCAGGGAGCGCGGGCTCCAGCGGCAGAGGACATTACGTACGCTATGGGCTCAGAAGACATCCAAACTCGGTACAGCCAGACTCCAACTATACGTACGGGACAGGGGATAGGCCCCAAGACCCGAATATAGACCCAGGATGCACTTCCCCGACCACTGGCAGTGCCATCCAACGGCGAAGCTCGCAACGAATGTTACAACTGCGGACGGTAGTTCGCCAACGAGTGCAGAGAGAGAGACGCAACCCATCGTGTCGAACATTCTGCAGGAGATATGTAATTAGGAGGCTGCAGAAACTCAAAGAGAACTACACGACGACCGAAAAGGAGTGCCTGGCAAGAATATGGGCTATACGAAAGTTGAGGTGTTACCTCGAAGAATACCGATTCGACGCCATCAACGACCATCTGGCACTAAAATGGTTAAATACAATCGAAAACCCGACGGGACGCAGTTATAACAATACCCGTTCGGCATACAGTACAAAAAAGGGAAACTAAATGTGGTCGCGGGCACCCTCTCACGGCAACCTCTTTAGATTTGTTGTAAATCGTGGAGCAGGAGCCAGAAAAGTGAGCGTGAATAAGGAAAAGGATACAGCAGATCCAAGAACAGCCGTAGAAATACTCGGACTACCACTTGGCAGTTATATCGGTATCTAGGTCGACAGCTCCTAGAAGAAGAAAACATACCATAGAAAATTTGCGTAACCACCACTCAATGAGAACGGGTCATACGATAATGCTTTGATCAAACAGCTTCCAGCATTTTCAAATTTCATCGTGCCCTTAATTTCGGATAATAAACACTGAAGCAAGTAAAATATATTTTATTAACATCGCAGTAATTGCATAGTTAAAAATAAGTCAAAAATATATGATAATACGTAAGTATGTATAAACAAACTTAAAAATCTATAAATGCAAACTAATCAAATGTATTCTGTTTATTTATTTACAAAAAAATAAAACGTTTATATTTATTATATTATATTTTATATAAAAAAAATTGGATCTAAAAAAATACATAAGCGAATATATTTACCAATGAGATCCAGTTTCGTTTGAGTGACTATACGGTAAAATCTAGCTGATGGTAGACTAGCAATAAATATTTCCACGATAAAATTATTTTGTTTTATGGCGCTTTTTTTTGCATCTCGTGACCTGAAAATATAATTAAAATTATTTTTAGATGGGTCTTAAATTCTTTTTTCTTAAACTTTTCTGACTTTTTGGGTGACAAGTGGCACTCTTTTGTTAAACATACAGCACAGTGAACCGACAAAGGGTCGGTGATCGGTTGAAGTGGGTGTATGACAAGCGCTTTTTAGGAGCAAATTTTTGAATTACCACAACAAACAGGACGAACATAATTTTCTCTCAAAAAAAGTGTCATTTATTTATATTTTTAGAAAAAATATCTATGAAATACATTTAATAAGTTTGGCATGCTCAGGTATGAAAAAAACGCCAGGAAAACCTTTTACCCATACCCTACATTTCGTTAAAAATTTGTGGATATTTTTTATTATAAGAGAGTACCCTTATTATTGTTAATTTATTATATGTAATTTTTGCGATTATTTCAATTAATTTTTTTATTATGTCATTTTTGAAATGGTATGCTTGGAAACAAAAAAGTAAGCCTTTCAAGATAACTGAATGGAGCTGAAGTATTTGGTGTGGTAGCTGCGAAGATATATAAGCATACTGCTCTACCTGGTATGGCATGGTGAGACAATTTTAAATAAGCCGCCTATATTAGACCACGAATAAGTTTTGAAGAATTAACTTTAACTTTCACAAAAATGTTAAAAAAAATTAAATGAAATATATACGATTTTTGTATTTATGTTGGAGACGGAACTTGTAAGTTTTAAAATTGGATTGTCTTCATTTATTGTATGCAGAAAATATCTTATTTTTATTAAAGACAACGTTTATTAGGCTGTCCTCTAAAGTGTAGCTATGACTAAGGGGGTGTCCATATATTACGTAATCACGTTTTCGGCGATTTTTGACCCCCTCCCCCCCTGGTAATACAAAAGTAAATCATTCAATGAACACCTCCCTCCCACCAATGATTACGTAATCACAGAAGAAAAAAATAACAATTTGTTCTTGGTAATCTATATTTTCCAAACGGAGGTTCAACGAGTTCCATCGGTACTTATTGGCGGAGTAATCGGCGCGAACTACATTTTTAAACAAATACTTTTAACAAAAATATTTGTATAAACATGATTACGTTAATCATTGTCCAAGACCCCCTCCCTCCTCGTGTAATCAAACATAATCATTTCCTTGATCCCCTCCCCCCACCTAGGCGATTACGTAATATATGGACAGCCCCTAAACTCTGTTGATCCGTATATCTTAAACGAGCACACGTGATCGCCTGGGACCGATATACCGGAGGTGCAGGCCAATGCAGGCTTTACCTAAGCAGATTTGAGAACACCGGATGAGAACCTGTATGCCAGCAGGGTTTCACCTCCGTCAGGTGCTTGCCAGACTTCGGCAAGTTAGTTAAGCTGCATGGTCAAAGATAGTTGTTGTGTTAATTTAGGTTTTGTTTAGTACTATTATTTCATTTAGTATTCTACGTATGGCACCGAATCAGGCTGCTTGCGCGTACCCCTGGACTATTTTCTTTACATTTGAAACCGTCATGCCTTTGGGTACTTGCTTTCTTCTATTTATTGTCCCTCAATGACTCCTTGTATCTCGTACCGCGAACTTTACATTCACTTATTTCACTTTGTTGTGTTCACTTTCGCACATTAAATTAGACTCCTCTATCCTGGCTGAGATTTCGCATGGAAGCTTTTAACACAGTCGCTTTTGTCATGCTGGTTGATTTTAGCAGAGTGATCGTGTGGTTTCGATCGGTAGATATTATCCCATACATCGTTGAGTGTGTTGGCGCGCCCTGTTGTATGTTCGCGGGCCTTTTGTGTTTCTTGTAATATGCACACATATACAAACCAAATATATGTTTATATAAACAGCAACACTTTGTTGCTATATAATAACAACGACACTTTGTCGCTGGCCCTTACAGTGGCAAATTTCAAGTGCACTTGTAATCTGATTCTTCTGATGCAGCGGGCACTGTTGAGTCGAGTCAGCGTTCTCATAGATATATACTTTACATATATATATATATAATAAATATGTACATTGCTGACTTCATCATGTCGAAGCAGTGATTTTTAAAGTTAAGACAATTCATATAATAAATTACCACAACACGAATCAGACGTGTTATGTTTTCCACATGGCGACCGTGACATTGTGACTACACACACACACCGTACACACGCTGCACATTCTCTATAAACAATCAAACTAAAGAGTTAAATACAACTATGAGTGCTGGACTATAAACAGCCAAACTATACAGTTAATTACAATTATAAGTGCTGGAGTTGGTTCCCCAAATATCATGTGTTTACAACTGAAGGTGTAGTAGCCAAAAAGAGAAAAAAGTAGTAAAAACATTAGAACATACAAATACTACTATTTTATCACATAGGCGTAGATCAAGAAACATAAAAGCTTTTAAGCTTTCTGGTCAGCGAGCTCTTAAGCTAGCAGACGCTTTGGTCGAAACTTCGCGCGAGAGCAAAGCTTAAGTGCAGTGACCTCTTGTAAGCAGACGGACGTAACTGCACAATCGTACGATGACGACGTTTTGTGCTGGCGCCAAGCACGCGCTTCCTATGTCTGGCGTTAGACGAAAGAAGGCAGCTACCGTCTGGCTAGACAGAGCGAAAGCTTTCGCTAGCGAGAGTGAATCATGTCAAAATTTGCGCTGGTCAGTTTAGTAAAGAGATCGAACTGAAAGAGACAAGTCATACAGTTCGTCTCTAAAGTCAAATATTCTATAAACGCGTGTGCTATGGAAAAGTTATAGTTAAAGTGAAATTGAAAGCAAGCAGTCACTTACTGCCCTGACTGATTTAAGAAAGACTAACTGCCGAAAAAGAAAAGCAGATCACCCCATCCCGTCCTCGGCCAATGACTCCAGCGCCTGGCGAGGCCAAATTATTAAAATTCTGGGAGGAAACCAGCGTCCAGTGTTTGGCGGTGATTAATCTGGAGACCTGTTCCCGACCCGCTTAGAACGAATTCAGAACCGGACCAGAAATACAATAATATAATTAATAATAATTACTATAACTAAAAAGGAACACAAGTGTTAAGCAAATCAGCAACGCGTTAGCGAAATGCATACAAAAATTAAATTGAACTAAGCCTGAAGAAAAAAAGGAAAACTTAACCTAGGCTTATTAACATATAGCTCAAACCTAATATTGATTTAACCTCAGTAATTCTTTTTGCTTAAAAGTTAAACTTAATATAACCTACTTAATTGAATATTTTTTTTTATTAATACTAGTTTTAATATTATAATGTAAACTAAATTGAAATCGAAAGAAAATTTATTTAAACGGGCATGTGCATGTAAAAATTTGGTTTAACGTGCTCGTCTGCGTAGATATATATGTATGCGAATTCTTTTCCTTTTAACAGCTAAAATACACCAAGCATCGCTGAGCTCAACGACGGCAAGGAGTAAAAAATTAGAAATGCTGTAAGTCACAAACAAACGAATTAAAAGCTCTCAATGTCTGTGTATTTCTTTCACCTATATATACTATATATGTCTAATATTGATGACTCAGAAAGAATCGAATGATAAATATTTATATTTATATACAACGTATGCATACCCTTTTAATTATATTTTTTTTCTTACATTTTTTTTTATGCAAATCATTTCTAAATTGTTTAGTGATAATTATAAACACCATTATAATTTTTTTTTACTTAAGCGTTTAACTATTACAATTGTCTAATAATGAAATCATTAAATAAGCCCCCTAAAATTTAAATCTATTAACATGTTCTAAATTTCGTTGATCGTAGCTTGGTAGGGTATGGCTGGTAATAGTATGAGTGAGCACTAGTCCCATAAAAAGGGCGCGATAAGTCTTCCGCGCAAAGGTAGGTGGGGTATAGAATCGTGGGGCTCAACGCCACCTGAGTCGCACAATAAACATCAACAAGCCATCGTAAATGGTTCGAGGGAGTGCGTTGGTGAGGATCGGCATCCAAGGTCGGATTCTATGGTGCTCTTCTAGTACACATAGATATTTCTTTAGTTAAATTTATCCTGGTTTTATTAAACAATCAAATGTGCACTTATTATTTATGTGAGTCAGTGAGAGTGGGAAACCAAGCAGAGAGAAAGAGAGAGTAGAAAGAACCCCGACACAAGCCGGCGAGCTAGCAAGAGCATAGCTAGAAAGTGCACTAGTACGAAATCTTCTTCCTAGTCTGGACGTATTCCCGGAGCTAAAGAATAACAACTTTTCCGGCCCCCCTCTGACTTCAACTCTACAATTTCTATAATATTTCCATTAATAGAGCATTTACATAACTTTTGTAACATACTAAAGATACCAGCGTCACCAATACCCCGTATTGTAACAATATTATTAATGTGTTTGCCATCAAACTTATCGGCAATGATACTTCGAATTAAAGAACACTCTGCTCCAGAGTCAAAACAAATTGGAAAGATTTCACCTCGGTGCATCATAACTCCTTTTGGCTCAGATACAAACAATTGATTACACTTCTTCTCGGTGAGTGGTCCAGACTTAACTGCATTGCTCGGGCACCGATTCGCAAGATGTCCAAACTGACCACATCTGTAGCAGGTTACGTTCTGCAAGACACATTGCTGCTTATTTTCTGATCCAGACCGCTTGAATTTACATTCCGCCATTTTATGTCCTGGTTGCTTACATGAGTGGCACACAATTTTAGGGCGCTTGTAGTCACCACTAGTACCATCAGTGTTTACAGCACTCCTCTTTTTATCAAATGTTACAGCTTTCAGTTCTATTTGAAGTTGACTTCTGGTTTGCACATTTGATGAGAACACTAAACGCTGCAAACGGTTGTCAAAGTTGGCCATATGCGCAAGCACAGTGGTGACAGCTATTTCCTCTACGCTCATGTTGCGCCATTTTGTTGTCAATGACGTTGACCATACGGCTTGCGTACACTGCGTGGCACTCGTTGTTGGGCTAAACGGCTGCTCAACAAATTTAAAAACGTAGCTGCCGGTGTTTCCTTAACCTCAAAACGCGATTCTGCACTTCCAACATAGCACGCCACTGCTCTGCAGACATTGCAGGAGTTGATACAGATCCCACTTCTGATGTCGGGTTAACACTGTCATCAGACATAATGGAGTAGTTTAATCACGATTAAAGATTGCGCCCGGAGAATAGACTTGAGTGCACTGCTGCTAACTTAAGAGTGAGTGTTCCTGCCGCAAACACCTCACATGCTACTTTGCAGTTTCTGTCAAAGACCTCTCACCGTCTCTGTCTCTCGCAGTGACTCAAGCATAAACGCACGACAATCGTACTATGCGTAACTCTCTCAATTTTCTAACCTGACATCGAGCCCGTTTCGAACTATTTTGGCCACCTGGCGAATAAACGGAACAAAGCGTACTACAATGTAACCGACCGAGAATATGAAAAGCAACGTGCCAAATTATTTGTCATACACTGAACAATGATTTTAGATCCGACACGGCCATTCTGACACTAACACGTCCTCGTGTATAATTTCGATTATTTCATATGTAAACTAAAAGTCTAATATTTTCTGTTTTCTTATTTATTTATTTTTTTTTTTTCTATTTAAAATACCATTTATCTATTTAACATATTCTCATAAATTTAACATTTTTCTTTTACTTCATAATCTTTCATTATTTTACATTCAACCCAAGTTTACAAACAAACTTATATCATTGCATAATCAGATTCATTTTAACATTTTATACATTTGCATCTTATATATTCAAAATTCGACTTTAGTTATTCTCGCTATGATTTCCTTTTGATTATGAGCATTGTCTCGTCAAGGGCCCCACACGCCATGTTCCAACTTTCGTCTTTCACTTGTGCTTGCCCAATGACGCAGATATCTCAAATCTCAAAACCATACCTTCAAACTATACATTACGATCACATATTGTCATACATCAATTATGCAACACCTTTGCATCCGCCAGGTTATTTCCATTAGAATTTATCAACACCATCTCTATGGTCTTCCGCCATTCACAACATTTTCTTTTTCAAGACTATTGCAACTTCATTGCAACTACTACACACTACATTTGGACAATTTCAGTCCACATCACATATCCTCTCTCACGGATATTTTTAACAAGTCTCAGGCGGGCACTCCAATTCACTGGGAACATAACCAACTGGCATCTTTCTCAAATCTTCATGACAATATTTATAAATTCTCTTATTATGCAATGACTTCAAAATATAAACTTTGCATCCAACTTAGTTTGATTTTTTCTTTCTTCATTTCTTAGTAGAACAAAATCTCCAATTTTATGTTTCTCAACTGTTGCTTTGTTTTTATCAAATCTGATTTTGTCATAACTAGCCTGGTTGTTTATATTTGCCCTAGCTCTTACATTCTCCTTGTCTACATCCATCTCTGTATCATACGGTGGAATCAAGCCCAGAGGACGAGCCTCCTTTCCAATAAGCAACTCTAGGGGACTTGCTTTGGTTGTACGACTAACTGTGCAATTCAACGCAAGTTGTATCTCACCTAAAGCATCTTGCCAAGATCGGTGACTTGACTCAACCGCAGACAAAAGATTTTTAAGCATGCTCATCACTCGCTCCACCTGACCGTTTGCACGGCTTCCTCCGGTAGCTATAAGATGAAGCTTAACCTTCTGTGATGTACAAAATTCTGAAAATTTCCCACTACCCTGATCAGCTATTATACGGATCGGCTTGCCAAACAACGATATTGACGATTTCATTGCTTGAATGCAACTGTCAGAATCCAATCTCAATGTGTGAAACAAGTAAACGAATTTGGTTAAAGCATCAATTTGTACTATCACATATTCCATAATGTCATTTTTCCCGCTCAATTTCCCAGTAATATCTATATGGACTGTGTGCCATGGTACATTCACCTTTGGGATTGAATGTAACTCAGCTTGTATCTTTCCAGATGCGCTCTTTACTGTTTTACACGTAATGCAACTATCAACAAACTTTCTAACATATTTATTCATCTTGGCAAACCAATAATATTGGTAAGTCTTGTCAAGCGTCTTTTGCCATCCCAAATGCATGATTGATTCATGCACTTGATTTATTACTGACCATCGAAATGCATGCGGCACCACAGGCAAGCAACGGGTCCTGCCGTTCCTTTGAACTTTACGAAATAGTACACCTTTTCTCAACTCATAAGTCTGTGCAATATCGTCTGTCAATTCTTTCAAGTTAAGTTTATTAATGATTTCAATTATTTCAGTATCTTGGCGCTGTTCTGCAGCAAGCCAATCACTTGACATTTCTGCCAAATTGACACGTTTTTCCGGTACTAAAGACTTATCAGCTTTTGTTGACTCGTTAACATGATTTCTTGATAAAAAGTCAACGTGCTCCATGCGCTTTCCTTCTCTATACTCTATAGTGAAATCATACGCCCACCAACGATGCACCCTTGGCTCAATCTTTGCACTCGATGCTTTAAGAGAATTACAATCAGTATAGACTACAAACTCACGACCAGTCAAATAATGACGAAATTGTTTAACAGATTCTACTACTGCCAACGTTTCCAATTCGTAAGAATGATAACGAGACTCTGCAGGAGAAGTAGTTTTACTAAAATACTCTATCACATGAGGAATACCATTGATTCGATGCATTAGCATTGCGCCAAAACCATAAGAGCTTGCATCTGTGTGTAACTCTATCGGATGCTTAGGATCAAAAATAATAAGTACAGGCTCATTTGTAAGGATATCAATAATATTCTTTCTAATTTTTTCCAAATCGTTATTCCAACTAAACACACTCTTGTTCGTAGTTAGTGAATAAATCGGTTTCATAATCTGTGAGAATCGAGGCACAAATCTTCGAAAATAAGACGCCAGTCCAATAAATTGTCTTGCGCTAGTGACTGTCTGCGGGGGTGACAAGGAACTTAACGCAGTAATTTTTCGCGGATTGGGCCTTAACTCTCCAGCTCGTACCTCATAGCCCAAGTATTGAACAAAAATCCACATTTTGCTATGTTAAATGAGAATCCAGCTGCAGTCAA
>NW_022872759.1:0-11857 GCF_011750605.1 Drosophila busckii | reverse complement strand
GCCTCATTCTCCGTGAATGTACTGTCCGATTTCTTTAGACAGAGTTCTTGAATGCCCCTTGCATTGGATATCGCTTTGAACACCTTCGATGCTGGTGGTGTCTTTTCTATGTTGGTACAGAACTTGCGAAAGTGGGCTCGCTTGCTCTTCCTTTTTTCTTTATTATAGACTGTAAGCTGGGCAGTATAGCGATCCCAACTGCCCGCGCTCTTTCCTGTATTTAACAGTTTCCTAACATTTCTTCTCAGCTTCTCTAGCTCCTGGCTCCACCAAGGGTTCTCCTTTCTTGAGGTCACTGCCCTCTCTAGACAACTTTCTTGGTATGCGTCTGATATTGTTTCGTTTATGTCGTTAGTTAGATTTTCTAACTCACTGTTTGATCCCACTCTAGAGTTAACTCTCAGTCTTTTCAAATTAAGGTCGAGAATTGCCTGAAACGCCAGCCAATCAGTCCTTCTCGGGTTCCTTATCTTACTAAGGAAGGCAAAACCCTCCTTAATGTCGAATAGAATGATTCTATGGTCCGACATTGACGGCTCTTGGGACACTCTCCAGTTCTGAATAAGACCGGAGAATCCCCTGTTGCCTATCTGCTCTGCTCTTTGTAACGAACGTCGGTTCAGACCCGACGTTTAGGACACTTAGGTCTTTCTCTAGATAATAATAGAGAAGGTACTCACCCCTGCTATTATCATCTGTGCTGCGGTAGACTATCGTTGAGGCTATCTGAGACGAGCGATGCATTGTCAACATCAGCCTCGAGTTCTGCTAGCGCATCCCTCTCGACTCTGTTGACCTCGTCGGGGACAGCCACTGCGGTGCTAGGCCCGACAGTATTTGGTGCCACTGTCGCTGCTGCGCTCTTTCTTTTGTGCAGGCGACATTGGAGCTGACCAAAATGGTAGCTCAAGAGCATGCCGTTTTGCTGGAGTAATAGTAGACTAGGCTGTTCTACTCTCAGGGTCACCATCTTTCCCCCATTCGTCTCCGAGCACTGTCCAGGTGTCCGGGAGAAGGTCTGTATTCTGGCCCTTCAAGAGGTCCACAGACTACTGCTCCTCTTCACCTGACGACCGAGGTAGATGAACTGTTATGATCTCCAGTTCCGGGAGCTGCTCCCCTATGCAGGTTTTGAGCTGCACTCCTTCTACCACGTCCAAATTGGGTGCGACGGATACCAACCAGCCCTTGGTATTGTCGTCCCGGCATTCGACTACAATTAGACCTGGTCTGAAGCGGATACCGTTGAAGTTGAGGCTGGTGCTCCACCCCTTCCTCAACTGCCTAATCAGCATGATCTCCACGCTAGTCAGTTCCCCTTTGCCCAGCAGTCTGCGTGGATAGTCCGTGGCCATAATGCCCACCTTAACTGATTTGGTGGCACTGGCGGAGGATACCCGGGGTCTCTTCGCACTTTGGGACGGTGCTTGCCCGACCCCCGACTCTCGCCTCTACCCTTTGGCTTTTTGGGGACTGCCTTAGGGTTAACTTGAGGCAACGTTTGGTGCAGGCGACGCTTGCGCCCACCCGTTGCACATTTTTGGATTTGTGCCCTTCTGCTTTGCGACGAGCCTCCTCCGGCTTTTCACCCCGCTCCAGGTATCTTATGTACCAACTGTTGCCGGCTCCACTCAGTCCTTGCCTCAGCGGATCGTCAAGCCCCATCAAAGTTATGCCCTTCGTCGCAGCTTTCGTTCTAGCGGTACTGGCTCGCTGACCTGAGACTCGTGCGTTGTTGTGCGTCGCACTCTCGCCCGACCCTAATGTCGTTCGTGTGGCAGTAGTCCCGCCAACCACTTGGGGTGTGAAAAACCCTGCCTCCCGTGGAGTGCTGTGCCTAGGGTGCGAGCCCCGCTTGGACTTGGCACTGTTGGATGGAGGGTTCTTGCCCCTGCGCGGTTGGAGGTTACCACTCTGGTCCAGAGCCTTCTCTTCCATTGGCTCTTCTAATTGTGTTGCGGTTAATTCCCGCCTAGAATTGTTGTTATTTTTACTGGTCATATAAATTCCACAAGTGTAGGGGAACGAAGGTCCGCCGTGCCATAGCCCCCATTGACACGGTAAGGCCTACACACTCATCGAGGCAGCCAGGTATCGATGAGGCTCCGTAATAATACAGTGAGTTAAGCCCGATTGCAAACTAACCAATGAGCACGGGTTGCATGACACTCTGGTTTGGGGCTAGTTAATTATATTTATATGAGAACCACCCCATAGTGCTCTATACACAGATCTTTGCTAGACACTGCATTGCAATAATATTACCCGGTATCTACCCGGCACAAAGCAGTGCCTATTGCTCAGCCGGCACCCTCGTGGAGGGTTCAGCTAGAGATTTTTGCAAGCCAAAAAAAAAAATTACTAATACATAGTTATATTTAATTTGTCAAGTAATTCAATATATCTGCGGCACGGCCGGTAGATTTAGTTAAGAAATGTAAGTAAAGCGATTTATTAGCCGATGGATTAAGCGACGGTACGGCCGGCTTGCGATATGAACTACAGAACTATATACATATGTACGTTTCAACTATAGAAAAGTATGTGTGTATTAAGCGATAGAGTGCAAAAAGTGACGGTGATACCAGCTTTGTAATAGCGACATAAGTTCATCTTGTTAGTTGCGACGATTGAATGTAAGTATATGAAGAATGAGAGAGAGCGAGTGCAGAACAGCTTGCACGAATTCAAGTGCATAGAGAGAAGAAATTAGTAAGTACGAACAAAAACGGGGCAAGCTAATTAGCGCAGTGCCGAATGCACGCGCAAAGAAGTACTAGTTAGAATGCAAGCGCAAGGAAGGGAGCACGCGTGAGCTTTTTCAGCGCTGTGTAAAGCCAAATGCAAGCTTAACCTAGATCAGCTGAGGCCTTTAATTTATTGGTCTTGCATGACGAAACAGCTTCGCAAGGGAATTATTAAAAAAATTTTTTAAAACAGATTTAAAAATGATCTTGTGGTTGTTGCATTGTGGAGACCAAACACACGAGCCATATTCCAGAATCGGTCGAACAAGATATAAAAAAGTATTTTGATTTTGTAAGTACATCCAATAAATTTTATTGCTTATAGTTTGATAAATCTGAGAGCTTGAATTACGTTTAGATTACGATCCGAGATAATACCTAACTACTAATCTTATAAAAGGTAACTGATCAGTGTGGTAGTTGACAAGACGAGTGTTTATAGAAGGACATAAGTTTACATTTTAAACAGTTAAAAAAAGCAAATACAAGTTTTCATAAATTTAAATTGAATTCTATAAGTTAGGTTGTTGAATTTTTATACACATACCCTTGCCACTATTTACGGACCATTCTTTTAGGGCCGTTTTTATACAATGGGATAGTAAAAGGTTGACGCATTTGGCATGCAGTTGGGTTAATTTAAGTTTGGATAAATTTATTTATTTATTTAACTATGAACAGTCGACAATAAGAGAAAATGATTACGAAAAATATTTAAAGTTAAATTTAAAAATATTTAAAAACTATGTTTTTCTAAATTTAAAAAAATTTAAAAATTATGTTTTTGTTTTTAAGTTTTATAAGCTTATAGATTGGCAGTGTTAAACAGACCCAAAATTTGTTGCACGGATTGGGTAATACAATCAGAGGCCTCTGTATTGATAACAGAGTAAAGTTTGTTGTAATCAGCACAGAGTACTCGAAAGGGTTCATGCAGTGAATAATTAGTTGTACAAACGTTAAGTAAAGGAGTGGACTGAGAAATTAAGTTGACTAAACTAATTTGAAGAGTCAATTTCCTCTTTAATCATAAACATGACAGCTAACATAATCCGCCTGTTAACCTTGGGAGATTAATTAAAAGTAGTCTATTAGTATAAGATGGTAGATCAACTCCTGGAACCCAGTTAAAGCCTCGCAAAGCAAATAATACAAATTTTTTTTTTTGTACAGATTCAATACTATTCTGGCGGTTCAAGTATTGTGAAGTCTATGTAAAAGTAAATATATTTAAATATATTATATGAAGAAGTTAGAAAGCTACAAAATTTTAATTTAAAAGGCTAGTCGTGCAATTGCAGTGACAATTGTCCAAAGTTGTTAATTTCTAGAGATATACAAAATTCTTCAGAAACTCTGGTCGCTGGAAGCTCTCCCATCTTTCAAAGAGATTCTCTTACCGAAACACCTATTATGCGAGAACGATTCATGGGCGTTCGCACAACTACTGGCAAGAGTTTAAGGACATCACTCAGGCTCAATCCAAGCAGCACCCAAAACCAACAGAGACCGATGTTACGCATTGCATCGAAACAAAAGGCGCTCCAACATTTCACTAGAACCTTCAACGTCTGCCACCTGACAAATATATCAAATACCTGCTCAAAATTGGAGTATGCCGTCCTTCAAAAAGAGCGAATGCTTCTCCCTTGCCATGGTACGAAAGCAATAGGCGAATGGCGACCATATAGCGACTATCGTTCACTCAACACGCAAACAATCGCGGATAAATATCCACTTCCTCGCATACAAGACTGTGCACACATATTTTACGTACTTAGCTTTCGCTGTGAACGGACGTATTTTTTGTTACTCTCATTTAATTCATTAATTTGTGCGTTTTAATGTATTTAAAGTAGCATATTAGTAGTGATATTCACGGTGAAAGAGTGCACATTAAGATTGGTAAAAGTATTCTATTGTTTAGTTGTTTCAGTGGCATAAATAAACTAACAATTGTTTTCGCGGTTTTATTGCTGTGTTGTTTTTGTTGGTTTGAGCATCTCTTTTATACGCTCTCTCCAGCTTACTCTCTGTTTCTTGTGCTTTCTATTTTTAGAACGGTGCTTGCAATAGTGTTTGTTTTGTTGTTGCATTTTTCGTAATTGCGCTCACACAAAACTAACTAACGCTCTCATTTAACGTACTCTCTTAGTTGTGCGCTCTTAGTCGTTGCATTAGCTGTTAATTTTTTTGTTACTCACATACCCTTTCGTAGAGCATATACATTTAGTTAAAATGTTCGCTTGCTGCATTAAAAATTGCAAATGCCAAAGCGATGCAACTGCTGAGTGCATCGGATGCTGGCTGTGCGATAAATTTATACATGTGAAGTGTGCAGGCTTCACGAACATGTCTAGGTTTATGCGACAGACTAAGCTTAATTTTTATGCTCTGCGAAAGAGTTTTAAAAAACTCAATGATGAGTTTATAAGTATGGAGACTCAGTTTAAAGCTCTTAAAGTTTTAGACGAATCCCAGTTGGCACCAGCAGTAACACTTAAAAAACTAATGAAGTAACATTGGTAAACTGTCCAGTAACACCTGTTACTGCAGCTTGCCCTAGTATTGTTATAAATGATGATGAGGCTGGTCCGTCATCTAAAATTGTTAAAAAGAGTGTTAGATCGCCTGGTGATAGTTTCCATACTCCGCGCCCTGCTCCTAAGCCCTTATTAGCTGTTCCTTTACGGAAACAAGTTTTTGTTTTCTTCCCGAAGAAAGGGGAGAGTGTGAGGAGCCAAATAAAGGCTCCCACAACACAGGAGTACAGTTGAGAAAATAGTCAACTGTACTATTGCAGCTAAAAACAACAACCAATTGCGTTGTTATTGCGGAACAGCCAGCCAGCAACATTTACCGTTGTTGCTAGGCGCTGACCGCAGTCACACGCATTGTTGTTGTTAAACAAATGTACAGCTGTAACCAACCAAACAGGACAACAACAAATCTAGAACAGAGGATCAAGGAAGTACCGTTAAGCCGGTATAAAAGGGCGAGCGCGAGTAGAAGCTGGGTCAGTCGATTCATGGGACTGTCCGCAACTAGACTCAGGTCAAGTAAATCAAGTCAGGGTGCAATCCGCAAACGATTTGGTGTCAATCGTAGAATCAAGAGTAATCCTGGTGTTTTCAAACCTGGTGTAATCCTGATCACTAACGAGTAAACCTAATTGTGTCACAAGCGGAGTAATCCTGTTCAAGGAGTAGTAGAGTATTAAATAGTGAAGAGTAAGCCTTCGTCCAAGGTGTAATCTTAGCTAACAATCCTACGCAATCCTACAGCATCTTGCCCAAAGCCCAACAGAGAGTTAGAGAGTGCGACTAACCAGCGAGTAAACCTTATTTATAAGGCGTAATCCCAGTTAGTCAATAATCTTATAAATCCTGTCAAGCCGCCAACGCCAACAAATAATAATAAATACAATAAGTCATAGATAAGTCAGCAATTATTGTAAATTATATCATTCGTAGCCGTGAAGGCAATAATAAATATCTAAAATACAAACAACGTGTTATTTACTTAAAGCAAGCGACAACAAATTTGTTGTACCGAGCCCACATTACCCGACTGAGCTGCCCTGCATAACAGTCGAGCCAAAAAGGTTCTTTACAACTGGCGCCCAACAATAAGTCTTGCGATAAGTAAAATAAAATAACAAAATGGTACGTAGATGGATCTACAACCTGAGAAAGGAAGAGCTGCTACGATATGGAGCAGAGTTCGGTCTCGCGCTAACAGGCACGGTAGACATGATGCGCAGAGAATTTGGAGAATGGGTGGACACCCAAGAAAACAAAGCGCCGCACGGCACCAGGCTGACAGAGCTGGCAAACCTGCACGGACGCCCGTCACCCGCTAGAGAGCAATTCAGACCAGCCGAGACAGATACGGAGGATGAAAACATAGCAAATCTGGGCACAAACACAATAATAGGCGTAACAAGCCACCCAGAAGAGAATACGAGATCAGCATTCTACGACAAACCATGTACAAGCAAAGTACCAACTGCAGAGCCAAGATACGTAGCAACATCAACCCCCAACATCCCGGCAAGGGCTTACGGAGACGAACGACTGGTAATGCAAGAGTACCCAAAAGTGGCCAAACAGGTGCGGGAATGGGGATTCAAGTTCGATGGCACGACAAAGCCACTAGAATTCTTGGAACAGGTAGAATGGTCGGCAGACACGTACGGGCTAGAGTTAAACATGGTCCCGAGAGCGATGCCAGAACTACTGAAAGGCATGGCCCTCAAGTGGTACATCGCTAACA
The DNA here is from genome assembly GCF_011750605.1 of Drosophila busckii. NCBI lineage: Eukaryota > Metazoa > Arthropoda > Insecta > Diptera > Drosophilidae > Drosophila > Drosophila busckii. The sequence goes on along the minus strand of NW_022872759.1, from coordinate 4,835 downwards.
ACAAACACTGGTCGACATGGACATCATTTCTGGAGAGTTTCCAAGAATTTTTCCTGCCAAGAGATTACTTCCAAAAGCTAAGAGAAGAAGTCAAATGGAAGAAACAAAGGCTAGGAGAGTCATTCAAGACATACATGGTGGACTTCCAGACACTCATGAGACCGCTACGATATACAGAAGAAGAGGAACTTAAACAGATATATGAAAATAGCCTACCAGACCTAAGAGCGTATGCAAGGCCATACCAATGCCAAGATCTGAGAGACCTAATGCGATTAGCAGACGAGTTCGAAGAACTGGATAGAGATCGGGAAGCACTAAGGCAACAAGCACGCCAAATACGCGGGAACATGACAACAAATGTACATGATAACAGGCAGCCGTTTAGGCAACAACAACGGCCACGGTTTGCTATGGCAGAAACTCGAGAGCAACAGCAACCATACCGGCAATACACACAACAAACAGCACCAAAGCCAGCACCGAGAGGCCGCTATATAGAAAATCCAACCACGGCATGCCGCAGGTGTGGCAATCAAGGCCACTTTGCCAGAGAATGCCACAACACAAGCACACTGTTCTGCTGGGTGTGTGGAAAAATCGGAGTAAGAACATATGAATGCTGCCAACAGGGAAACGGCAACAGGCAACCGCCGATGAGGGAGCGGGAGCCGAGCACAAGCCAACCTCAACACTACTTGGGAAACTGCAAGACGAGGAAACACGGCTAACAGCAACGGTCTGGATAAACGGCAAATACTACATAGCCACTATAGACACGGGAGCCACAAGCAGCTTCATAAGCAAAACACTAGCAAGTCAAATAACACCAGGAGGCAACACAACAACGAGAAAACAAGTAAAACTGGCAGACGGCAGGTCGGTCATGATAAATGAATTAATTCAAGTAAACATGCGCCTTGGCAACCAAGAAACGGCAATAGAATTATTAATCTTACATGGCGTGATCGACGAGCTAGTACTTGGATGGGATTTCCTGCAGAAAATAGGCACAACACTGGAGTGCGCAGGCTTAAAAATACAAATACCATCTAAATCAAGGAACAACGGCTGGCTAGAGGAAAGAATATCAGTAGTAGTGACACAGGATACTGAACAAGAGAAAATAAAAAAATTTCTGGAAGCCGAACTACCGCTATTTGATACTCTCAAAGGCACCACAACACTGGCAAAACACAAAATCACAATGAAGGATGACCAGCCAATAAAACAACGCTACTTTCCAAAAAACCCAAAGATGCAAGCCGAGATCAATAAGCAAGTAGACGAACTACTTACAAAAGGCTGCATAGAGCCATCAAGCAGCCCACACAGCGCCGCCATAGTGATGGTAAAGAAGAAGACAGGCAAATGGAGACTGTGCGTAGACTTCCGGCAACTCAATAGTCGGTCAATCAAAGATGCCTATCCAATACCACGAGTACAACACATCCTGGATCAACTAAGAGAGGCAAAATACATTACAAGTCTAGATCTCAAGGATGGATACTGGCAAATACCCATGGATGAGCAAAGCAGGGCTCTGACAGCATTCACAGTACCAGGCAAAGGCCTTTTCCAGTGGAAAGTGATGCCTTTCGGCCTTCACTCGGCACCAGCAACGTTCCAGAGAGCCTTAGACAGAGTCATTGGCCCAGAAATGATGCCACACGCATTTGCATATCTCGATGACATCATCGTCATCGGAAGGACACTGGATGAACATATGGCTAATTTAAAAGAAGTACTTAGACGCCTTAGAATAAACAACTTAAGGATTAATATAGAAAAGTGCGATTTTTTCAAGAAAGAACTTAAATATCTGGGACACATGGTCACAGATAAGGGCATAAAAACTGACCCAGATAAAGTGGCTGCTATAGCAGAACTAAAGCCACCAACGAACGCAAAGGAGCTGAGACAATACCTGGGAGTAGCGTCATGGTACAGGCGTTTCGTACCAGACTTTGCAGCCACGGCAAGCCCGTTGAACGAGTTACTAAAAAAAGGCTCGAAATGGACATGGTGTACACAAAAACAAGCAGCATTTGAAGCCTTGAAGAATAAGCTAACACATGCACCAGTCCTTTCATGCCCGGACTTTGGGAAACAGTTCGTACTGCAAACAGATGCCAGCAACTACGGACTAGGGGCAATCCTAACGCAAGCTACGAATGAAGGGGAGCAACGCGTACGCCAGCCGGACATTGAACGGAGCAGAGAAAAATTACTCAGCAACAGAGGAGTGCCTGGCCATAGTATGGGCCATAAGGAAGCTACGCCAATACCTGGAAGGGTACAGATTTAAAATAATTACAGATCACATGGCATTGAAATGGCTAAACTCAATTGAAAGTCCAGCAGGACGAGTCGCCAGATGGGCACTCGAACTACAACAATTTGACTTCGAAATACAATATCGAAAGGGCAAATTAAACGTAGTGGCAGACGCACTTTCAAGGCAACCAGTGGAAGAGCGCTGCAACTTAGCCATAGAAACCGACACAGAGAGAAGCGACTGCAAGTGGATCAGCCAGATGTTAGCAAAAATAGAGAAAGAGCCGAGTAAATACAATGACTATATAACAAAGGATGGCCAGCTATACAGGCATATACCCCATAGAGCCGGAGACGAGGCCGTGGAATCCTGGAAACTATGTGTACCAAAACATTTGAGACACAAAGTTCTGCACGAAAACCACGACACAGCCACAGCAGGGCACACAGGAACCAGACGGACCATAGCAAGGATAGCAGGCAAATATTATTGGCCAGGGTTTCTACAGGGATGTGAGAGCATATGTTCAAAAATGTGCGCAGTGCCAACAATACAAGCCCAGCCAACAAGCAGGAGCAGGAAAAATGCTAACCCAAATCGCAGAAGAACCATGGGACACAGTGTGCGCTGACTTTGTGGGCCCACTACCAAGATCCAAACATGGAAACAACATGTTACTTGTGCTTATCGACAGGTTCTCGAAGTGGACTGAGTTAATACCGCTGAGAACAGCAACAACCGCAACCCTACAGAAGGCCATTAGGGAAAGAATCCTAGCCAGATTTGGAACGCCAAGAACAATAATAACGGACAACGGAACACAATTTACAAGCAAGGCGTTTGGGAAGTTTCTGGAAGAAATGGGAATCAAACACCAGTTAACAGCGCCCTACACTCCACAAGAAAACCCAACTGAACGAGCCAACCGGACAGCGAAGACAATGATAGCGCAATTCGCCGCACATGACCAGCGAAGCTGGGATGAAGCCTTGCCAGAGATAACTCTGGCCATAAACACAAGCATCTCGGCAAGTACCGGGTATAGCCCTGCATTCATCATACAAGGCAGAGAGCCAAGGTTGCCTAACACGCTATACGACAAGACGGGCAGTCCAGGTATAGTCAGGCAGTGGGATGCCGGACAACATAACACCAAGATGCAAGAGGTCTTCGAAGTAGTGAGGCGTAGCTTGGAGAAAGCAGCAACAGACCAAGCCAGATACTATAATCTGCGGAGACGGCCATGGAAGCCAAATATTGGAGATGAGGTATGGGTTAAGGTGCACCACTTATCAAAAGCAGCAGATGGATTCGCGGCTAAACTGGCTCCAAGGTATGGAGGGCCTTACGAAATAATAAGTTTCAAGTCCCCAGTTATATGTAAAGTGACCTTTTAATTTAGTGTTTTAGCAAATACTTTGGAATTGAATTACAGTCTAAAAAAAAAAAAAAAAAAAAAAAAAATTTTAATATATATATTAAACATCAAAGGGTCATCAAACTAAAACCTATAAAACACAAAAACTAAAACCAATACAACAAGCAAAAGCTAAAGCAAACGCACAACGAAAACCTATACGTACAAAACATAGCAAGCAAAAACTAAAACCACTACATACAACAGGCAAAAGCTAAAACAAACGCACAACTAAAACTAATACATACAAAAGTAGCAGCAGACAGAGGCAGCAGTAAGATTACAACAAGCAAAAGCTAAAACAAACGCACAACTAAAACCAATACATATAAAAAAAAACCATTGCAAGCAAAACGAAAAGAAACTCACACATTCAAAATATAGCAAGCAAAAGCTAAATCAACGCACAAGTAAAACCAATACATGAAAACAAGCTAAAACACATACAGGCAAAATAGGCGAGAACGCAAACCTATGAACAAACAAACGCACACACACAAACATATGCTAACTCTCATTTGAAAGAGAGTTTGAGTGAAAGCTAACATCGTACAATGACCACATAAGGACCGTTGAAGGGATGCACATAAGCGAACTAACGGAAGAAACGCGTGATCCCACAGGTATAAAGGGCCGCGGCAAACATGGCAGCGGTCATTTGAAAATTTTACAGAACGCGACAATGAGCTCATCAATCTTGGACATCATGGCCTCACCAACCTGGGCCCAACAAGTCGAGGCGGAGGAAGCAATGTTGCTGGAGTTAAGCCCCACGACAGCGCGGCCGAAACCCTGCTCTAAGCGTGACGAACGCTCAGCGAAGAGCAGTGGCGGAAGCGAAGCGCGTCGCGGGGTGGACACCCCAGCAACCACAACGAAACGGGATAAAGCGAAGCAGGAGCCAAGTTCGGCGGCAGCGCGGCCTAAGCCTAAATCCGACGTGAACGAATGTTCACCACGGAGTCATGGTGGAAGCAAAGCGCGTCGTCGGACGGAAACTCCTGCCATCGTGGCACGAACCGAGAGGGATTGGCTGTGCGTCACCGCGGCGGCAAAGGAGAGGCAACGCGTCAAGGAGGCAGAAGCGCAGCCGGAGCATAAACGCCGGACAGTGCAGGACAGGGCTGAGTCCCCGGATAT
>NW_022872758.1:0-64670 GCF_011750605.1 Drosophila busckii | reverse complement strand
ATTAATCCTGCGAATAAATGACAAAAAAAAACCACGAAGCTCTCTTGTGTTTCCTAGTCACTAACCGCCTGCGCCTAACGTTCCAGAAAATCTTGAACCCGTCTCAAGATCACACGTTCTCTTACTCAACCGCCTACCGCCAACCTAACACATCAGATTGCCTCCGCTCGGCCCTGTAAAAAGGCTAATTTGCGCTGCATATAGATGGTCAATACCGCACAGACGTGAGGTTGCGGAGATGTTCGCTGCATTGGCACTGTTGCATTCATTGGACGTACAGGATATCTATTTTAATTTTTTCAATAAAAATGGTTGCTTTTTTTGGGGTCTTGGATTTGGGTGGGGGGTTGCGTTAGTATTTATTTGGGTGGGTTTATTTTCCGTCTGTTTTTACTTTGGGTGGGTCGGGTCGGGGTTGTTTCTGCAGTGCTTGCCTTGTGTGAGGTGGTTGGTTGGTTGGGGTGTTTTCAGAGTGCTAATAAATGTAAATCCAAATGTGACTTGACTGCTGTCACGTCCTCAAGAGTCAGTACTGACTCCTGTAATTATTAATTTGACAGTGTCGACAGTCTGTTTGACAATAAGGTTAAAGTGCTGAGGCAAGATTTATGAATAAGCTTGTTATGTGATAGTGATACTTATTATTTGACCTGTATTGTCTAGGCAGAATTGGAATAATTAGTGTAATAAAGGTCTGGGACTTTTATTCGTCCAGATACTAGTTAAAGATCGGTTCCTGATTAAGTTGTTGACTTCTGTAGCTCTGCTTTATTGTAAACAGTCTTAACTGAACAATCTATGCATGTCTGCAGTATTTAGTTTGATAATTGGATTATCTTCGTTTGAGTCTGACCTTTGCTATGTATTCACGAGATAGACAAAAGTTAACTGTGTATTATCTGCTTAAGTTCATCTTAATGCTTGATCTAGCGTCTAACCGTGCAATGCAATCAACTAAACGCTCTATCCGTGCTCTCAATTTGCCATCATACTAGTTCTACAAATATTGTGCCAACATCCTTTATTGCAATCAATGCGCTGTTTCTCTTTTCCTTCTCTTTTGTTCTCTTCTGTAGCTACAGCTATTGTTGCTCTAGCTGTAATCCTTGCCGGTCCATTGTCCGGCTCCGCAGCGTAACGAGGCTTCATTAACGGCTAATTTTCAAGTTGTTTACACTCGCTGTGAATGGCACCTTTTGCAATTTTCTACAAGCTGCCAGACAAAACTGTCACTCAATGTCCACCTGACTACTGAAGCAAGTGACCGCCCAGCCACCCAGCCCGCCCGCACCCAACTTAGTGTAACTGCCAGGCTAAATTATTGTTGACTCAAGTCCTTTTTTCTCACTCTGCCTGCCCTGCCGACTCTGCCTGGGCACTTAGCTCTGTGTGTTGGCTGGGTGCTGGCTGTGGGGCAGCTTTTACAATATTGTCGCCACTCAATTGTAATTTAAATCAGTGCGCAGGAGGCAGCCCGGAAATGCTTCTGTTGTCGCCAGTGGCCAGCAGCCAGTAGCCAGTAGCGAGTCGAGAGCTAGAGCTAGAGCAGAGTCAAGTGCTATTTAAGTGCTGTGCTTGGCTTTTGACTGCTGAGCAATTAGCAGGCCAACAAAATAAATACTACACTCATCTATGGCAGACACTTGAGCGTTTTAAAGCGCTCGCCAATGTAGCAATAAGAAATATATATAACTGCCGAGAAATTATATCAATGTGGCATATCAGTGCTGCATACCAAATGAGCTGCTTCAGGTTAAGGGTCGTTTGCAGCATATGCTGTGCTGCTGCCTGCGTCTATGACGGAGTCGGCGTCGCTCCTGCTGCACAAAAGCTAAACAAATCAGTATGCAGTCACAAATGTAAGAAACAAACTCGCACAGACCGAAAGTCACACAAACAACAAACGGAAACAGTAGCTGAATTTGTTGCTTCCTGTTTGTTAAGCAACGCACGCCACCATAAGCGCCCCACAAGCCAGACAGAGATAGCAGGCCTGCTCCCTCTCTCCTGCGACTGTGGCGCATATGCAAGCTGTCACAGTTGCTTTAACAAATTGTTTGAGGGAGCTCGAGTGTGTGTGAGTCCTTTTTTTACTCTCTGCGTTTCTTCTCCATTTTGCGTTTTCGTTGAGTAAAAAAGAAATGGAAATTCGTTGCTACTGCTGTTCATACAAATTGCTATAGAAACAGTGTTTGCTTAAATCTTTGATTTGTCTTGCATTTATTGACTATTGAATATTGTGCATATGTGGAGTAGACATATATAACTAAATAATCAGACCTAAAACAAGAGAGACATCCAACATAAGCATTACTTTTATACTGCTTAAGAATCTATATACTAACTTTTAGTTATTGCCGCATTCAATTTGCGATTTCCACGTTTGTCAACATAAATATTTAATATTCAAACATATGTATGTACAAAGGACCATAGCTGTTATATATTATACCAATAAGTAGTAGCTTATAATATTCTCCTGATAATTCCTCTATTTTATATACATATCTACACATGAAACCAATTAAAGCTTTTAATATTTTAAGCATGAGAGTAAAATAAGAAATGGCTGGAAAATGATAAACCACCTAGTAAAAAGGAAAATAGTATCCGGATAGGAGAAATCGCCTAAAGCCGATTTAAAAATAACAGATCTATCTGGAAAAAAATTTTAAAACAGCGACACTGATGTATGTCTATATTTCTTATCATTTGAAGATCGCGATTTAAAAATAAGATTTCCGTTAGTTTTTGAGCTCATCTGAAATCCCATTACCAGTCCTCGTCTCCATGCGCTTTTCAACTCTTTACATATTGCGTCAACCACGCCTGCAGCAATCAGTGCATTTCGACTTTCCACTTTTTATGACTGCACACACTCACATACAGACCCACACACTTATAGGACTGTAGCATACTTGGATTGCGCTTTTTGCGCTGACCAGAGGCGAACTTTGCTGGCTCGTTACTATGTATGGGGCTGGGGGGGTGGGGCTCGTAAGTCCTCGGGCCTTGGCGGGGCTGTCATGGGTTTGTTTTGTTAGCTGGCCAGGGTATGAAACAAAAATAGATTTATGCTTGCGGCATTTTTAAGTGACAGCAAACGAGCAAATTTCTGTGACGATCCGCCTAGCGGACGCCCAGGTCCTGGGACGCCCTTCAATTTTAGTCAGGCTGCTGACATGACAGCGCATGGCCAACATGTGATGTGTGCCTGTCACTTGTAATAAATCTTACAAAAACAAAACACAATATCAAAAAATGTTGCACTGCACAGTGATTTGGATTTGGACTTAGAGCAGAGTGCAAACTAAAAGTGTTGCTCGGGCTGCAAATTGCCAGGGGAACGGTACAGTGGAAGGTTTGCCAAATTATACTATGTGTACCACAGGGTTGCGTCTGTGTGAATCTAAGATCAGCTCAATATGTAATTACTTAATATTGAAATGGAAAATAAAGGCAAACTGAATTAGACTTTGATTAAAACTCAAACTACAAAAAAGTTTTTCTTTGAATTTAACCACTGTACCTATGCATCTGACTCTCGAAGAGATCAACTTTAATCCGCCTACCGCGAAATGGAAATATGAGTGTTGCCTAGACAACAGAATAAATAACTAACACACACACACACACACATACGCAAAAAAACATTCGAGTACTCAACAAATCCGCGTTGACAAATTTAAAAGCGGACGCTTTGAGGCCATCAAACGTGGTTTGGTCATCAAACGTTACACATAACGTAAAATAAATTGCAAAATGCTGACAAACCAATTCTAGTAAATAAACTAGGCAGTTTACGCTACGGATCGGAGTTGGGCTTTCAACAAATGTTATTTAATGAAATATTTTTGTGAGTTCGGCATCACTGTAGATGAAGCAGATGAAAGTTTAATGGATAGCTAGTCAATACTCACAGTCCACGCTGACTTTGATGCGCTTCGAAACCGTGGGCGGCACTCCATTAGATGCAATACAGAGATAGGCGCCCATGTCGAGGCGTGAGATGCGCGTTATCTCCAGTGTATCGCCCTCCCATTCATTAACTGCAACGAGGTGAGAAGAGTTGTGGGTTAAATGATTGATGAGCGCATTATAATGCACTTCCACTTGCACTTTGCACTTACCTATGTGATTCTTATTGATGGCTATGCGCGAATTATCGTCGCGCTTCCATTTGATAATGGGTCGGGGACTGCCGCTGGCCCGACATCTCAGCGATATGTTGGCTCCCTCGCGCACTATGACATCGCTCGAGCTCAGCGAGTCATCAATGTTGGGCGGCACTGTGGTCAGAAGCCAAAGAACAAAGAGTCGTATTCATTTATTTATCACTAAACTATAATGCCCACAATCCGCTCAAACCACAACAACAACAAAAACAACTGCCGATGCAGTAATCATGGCTAGCGCTTAAGCTTTAAGTGAGCTACGCCATAAATACTGTCCAACAGGCCGTATACATAATAAATATTTGTGCGCTAAGTGCAATGCCATGAATTGACCCCAAAAATAATACAATATAATGATAGCTTTATTCGGTGCCACATTTATTGCGGGAAATTGCAATTGGGATCGGGAAATTGCGCGCCGTATAGATTTCAATTTCAATTTTGGCTGAACAATTTCAAAGAAATTATCAATTGACAAATTCGCTTTTACACTAATTTTACACTAATACTCCATTTGAATTCTTTTTACGCCTGCCTTTTTTCAATTTCCGTTGTAATGAAATTAAACGCTGCTCTATTGGCCTTGATTGCTTATTCACAGCTAACTGTCCAAATCATTTTTCGACTCATTCGATTCAAAGTACTTTTTGTTTATATTTGTTTTTAGCAGATAAACAAGAAGTGCAAATAGTGAGCGCGAAAAGTGTTTTTTACGCTCAGCGCTAAATATTTGTTTTATTTTTGGGTTCAAGTGTTGTTTGCTCCATTTTTTTCTTGTTGTTGCTGTTGCTGTATTGTTATAGTCTATAATTTTTTTTTAATTAAAAATATGCGCTGGTGCCCGGCTGCGAAACGCATGCATTTTTAATAATTTGTTTGTGTTTGCCAGCCAGGAAAATAATTTCGACTGCGCTAAAGATTCAGTGAACTGTACGCTGGACACACAGCCTTACACACACACACACACACACACACACACACACACACACACACACACACACACACACACACACAAGCAAATAAAACCAAAATTTGCTTTTGCTTTTGCTTTTGGCTGCTCTGTTTTGGCTTTTGTTTTCGTTGAGTGTGCTTCTGTGTGTGTGTGTGTGTGTGTTTGTATAATTTTTTTAAGTGTGCTTGAGGGTACATATACGAGGATAAATTATTTTTTAATACGCCGCGTATTTGCACAGGATTTTCGTGTTTCCTTTGTCGCTCCCACTAACTCCTGAGGGTGTATACGCTACCCACTACTGGTGGCAAGCTGTGCTAGCCCATTAGCCCATAGCTTAGTTGATTTCGCCACTTACCTACAACATTTAGATACCCGAACTGCGTCTTCGCCGTCACTGTATTGATCTGACACATGTAACGTCCTTTATCCTCCTCGTGCACATTGTTGATGTGCAAATACCAGGTGCGATGACGATCGTGCTTGTCGTGCGTGACACTGATGCGAGGATTTCGTGTGATCACGTGATTGTGCACCGTCAGTATGGCCGATTGCTCAAAGTGCATCCAGGCAACCTGAAATCATATGAATATGAATATTGCAAAATATTAAAGTAATTCGTAGGAAGTTTTACAGAACAAGAGTCCACATGCAGTTGGACCTAACCCGTCGTAAGGAAACCCTGCAAATCAACTTTACTTTGTGAATAATATTTCGAATTCTGATCACAAACCAGGAGTCAACCACTTCCCATCACGTCACATTTTCTGAAACCAGTGAATGAAACGCCTAAATAAACTCCTAAAAGAAAAAGTGTATCGCTTAAGCCGGACGCGCTACGAGCTTTGCTGATGACAAAATAAAGTCTGATTCTTGTTTTTTTAATTTAGTACAGTTTTGGTGGTTATTGGTTATCCTATATCTGTCAATATTGACCAATGACCAATCTGATCTCGACCCATTCCGGCACCTTTTTGTTCTGTCAATCGCTGCATTGGACAGAATTTGTAAAGTATGAATATAGAAACTTAATGTATCTTTGAGAAAACCAAAATCAATCAAAATATTGACTGTATATATTTACTTCGAAACGCTGCAACTCACAATAATCAAAATAATATTCTGCGACTCACGTATAACTCCACTAGCTCTCACAAAACATTGGTGAAATCAGCAGAGGTCTTTCAAGCTTAGTTGTTTATTTTAAAACATGAACTTGGAATTCGAATATATTATCGAAATGGGGTTGCTTAAGCTAAAATCCTAGAATACCTAGTACCTAGTAGAACTCATAGCTCCCATAAAATCACAGAATCACCAATGGAAAAATACGAGATAAAAGAGCGAATAGAGAAAAAAAACTGCAAGTATTACGCTGTTTATTTGATTGAGCTAATAGTTGGTTGAGCTAATAGTCACGCACTAACAACTACATTCTTTCTTGAATTATCGTAATTATTGTCTAATAGAGGGAACTGAAGCTTAAAGCGAAAAGGGCACATAGAAAACTTTCTGCTTCTCATAATTTCAAGCATCGTTTGCGCGGTTTTGCAATTTCTTTTTTTGATTGATTCAAAAAGCGAAATAATTTATTAATTAAGCAGCTTGTAAGAAATCAGCGTGTAGTAAGCGCTAATGATTTGATTACTTGGCAAAAAGAAATTCAATTAAGAGCATGAGATAAAGCAAAGGAGTAAGGAGGCAGTGATAGAAAGAGTGTAAGTCAACTAATTAGCGGGCTAACATTGCGCATACGCCACGTAATGCTGCAGAACCGCTAGCAATTGCATTAAGTGCCGCAGCTGAAATTTAAACACATCATTACCATGAAAATGGAAAACACGGCCATGAATATCAAGAGTAGCTCGAGTTGGCGATGCAATTGATGCCGAACGCCTTGGAACATCATTACCAAGCACTTCAGTGCAAAGTAGAAGCTCAAGTAGCTAAACGAGCTGCCTGACTGACTGACTCACTGACTGGCTGACTAGCTGGCAGACTGGCTTAGATATAACGAGTCGCTGGCATTGCTCTGATAGCGCATTGGCATCATTTTGACTTCGCATATACAGGAAATAGAATCAAATTGAGGTGTAAATGAGAGCAACAAGAAGCCAAGACGCTGAGACGACGCTGACGACAAAAGCGAAACGTGCATGGCATGCACTAAATAAAATGCCAAACAGAGTATAGCCAAAAAAAAGGAGAAGTAGATTGGTAAAAGCGAAAAGCAGACAGGTAGCAAAAAGCGTAGAGCGACTCAGTTCAGCTGCTGGCATGTTTAAGTAGCCCAAACCCACCATTAGCAGCCCCACCCACCCATACACCCCTCACCCCCTGGCCACTCAGTTACATATATTGCATGCGTGTAATTCATAGCTATCACCGCATACTTTTACGCTCCCTCCACACCCCCCTCCACATGGTTGAGTTTATTTTTATATGCGACACTATGATGCAATTTTCTCGCTTCCGCTTTTTGCCAAACGCTTTTGGATTTTTCACATCCTTATGCACACACACACACACGCACAGAGAGAGAAGAGTGTGTACGTGTGTTTGTATTTTATGCTGTCGCTGATGCTGAACTGTGAAATTGCAGTCATGTACGTGTGAACATGAGAGTGAGTGTTAACCTTTAGCACGGTTTCTGCATAATTTTGGATTTTATTAAACATTTGGTTTGCTTATTGGCAAGGAATTTCACTAAAAGCACAACGGTAGTCAGCAGTTATGCAAATTGCAGCATCGCCACCTTAAGTGCTCTGCCGAAAGCTAAGAAAAGGTTGTCAAATTTATGAATATTAAAATTACAATTAATCTATCTCTTTAATTTGCCACTACAGTAGATTAAAGAAAAGGATAAGTATTGGAGTGGTCGCCAACCTTTGGATTCTAGTTGCAGTCCCACGTATATTTGTTTTCTGCTTCACTTACCTTGTATGATCCGAGATTTTTGACGGAGCAACCCAGTTTGACATTTCGTCCAGCAGGTACAGTTACATTTTCGATGTATTCAGTAAATTCGGGTTCTTCGACAACAGCTGCAAATAATGAAATGACAAACAATCAGTTATGATTTAAATAAATATTTGTGCAAATAATTAAATTTATTTATAGTTTACTAAAAACACTAAGCAGAGTCAACATAACAATCTAAATTTGATTGGTAAACACGCACTGTAATTTAATAAGCAGCACTAGATAATAAAATGTAATTGTTATTATTAAAAAAAAAAAAAAAAATTAAACATATCCAAGCACTCATACACTCATTATTGATTTAAAAATCAACAAGTCTCTTTCTCATTCTCTCCTTTTCGCAATTTTAATTTCAAGTTGCCAGCTGCATTGTCGTCGTCGTTTTCATTAAATTTTTAATGAGCATAAAATTTAATTTAAATGCATTTAATTGCCATGAAAGCCACAAGTTGAAAAATCTTCGTACGCATCTTAAATGCAGCTTGGCAGGACTGTTTGTTAATGATTTTACAAGCAAATCGTGACGTTAAGTCAAATGGCTTGAAAATTTATGAAAATCTTTATGCAATTGAGTGCACAACGGCAATTAAACAGCAGATTTATTGCATACAGCTTAATTGGAATTGCTTTGAGCGTGGCATAAATAAAATTCCATTGCAATTCAATTAGGTTAGCTAGTAGTGCGATTATTATATCAAATACCAAACACTGCGTACTGCACGTCAAAAGCTAAGAAAATACATTTATTTTCATTTGCCAATTAGTTAGCCAATTTCAATTTGGTTGCAGTGTGAAGAGCTTAACGAAAAGTGAGTTTTGACATCAAATTTTATTGAATATTCATAACTAACAAAGTTTCACTTAAATAAATGCTTTATGCCAAATTGCCGATGTCCAAATTTCGAATTTACAATTTATGTAAAGCTCTCCATTTGAAGTTCATTTTGAGCGACTGCGAATCACAGAAGCGGCAACTGAGCTACAGGTTTCGGGCAATGCTTTTGCCTAATTAGATATTTATAATGCCCAGCAGGCACATGTACACCCAAATGCACACACACACGCACATACACACATGCATAAGTCATTAGAAGTTGGATGTCGTGGGCAGCGGCCTCTGCCCTCCCCCGAGGGGGTCAAGTGTACACACGCGTGCTAACCCGCGAATACACTAAGTTTGCTATTGCTGCCTGTTGGTATTTGACATATTGTATTAGCCACGCCCACAGAATTCAAAGCAGAGATAATTAAGAAACAACATGCGCGCCCGACATTTATTCAGCCCTTGCACTTGAATTGAATCAAATGTATTTCAGAGCGTAAAACTGTTAAACTCTTGCTACTAGTATAATTACAACTATTGCATGTTGCCATATTTTTCGCTTTTTATTGCATGTGCAGCAGCAAGAGCAACAGCATCAAATTCACTGCATAATCATGGGATTTCAGCCAGCTGCAATTTTCGCGCCACAGCGCGTGTCTGCACATAAATTTTAGTCTTGTCGCCCTCAGCTGCAAGCGTTCTGTCTCCCAACCACTGTTTGCATAGAAGGCCTCGGTTTAGAGGGGCGCAGCTGGCCGTCAGAGTTCTACGCAACTAGTTAGCATTCATGTAATGAAAAGTTTGACTCTTGAATTCAATTCTGCTTTATAATGGCTGCTGCGCATTTGTTGCAACTATTTCGAAAAAAAGCACGCATCTAACTATTTGATGCACTTTGACTAGGACACAAACTCCCAAAAACAATCACTCTCAATAGTTTACGACGCATGTTACGCCGGCAGGGACGAATGCCATATGCACTGGAATTTAAATACTTCCGAAGTTATTCAGCTTATCCGAATTTCGGTATCGGGAGTCTACTAAAACTCAAGTGTACTGAATTTCAAAGAAATTTGTTAGTAATTGTAGGCATAATCATTGCTCTTTTCGGTTTACCTGGGAGGAGATAGGCAATTTGAATTTTAATAATAAACTCGATCTGCATTGAAAATAGCAGAATCAGAATTAGTATCTCAAACTCATTTAGTCTCTGAGTTATTGTTGCTCATACAAGCGGACAGTCAGGGCTCCATCTTCTTAGTTGTCTTGTCTTGCTTATTATCTGATTTTTACAATTCCACAATGACATCAAGAATATCATTAATTTTTACTAACAATTTCAAGGTGTATGAGATTGATTGGAAATTGGGTTCACTTAAGAAAAAGCCATTTTTTTCGATTACCCGAATCAGTTTTAAGAGGTTAAGAACATTGTATTGTAGCTTAATAGCTACTAATTAACGTCGTTATAATCCGTTTGTAAGTAAAATACAATTCCCATATAAGTTAAAATAAAATATCGCTGATTCCAAGAAATTACGGCTTTTACATAAAAATTTTGCTTAAACCTTTTTATATTGTATATTATTATTGAATATTCAATAAGATAAGAATGCAAAGAGATGCTGGCAATAATATTGGTCAGCAGCTATTAATGGAGCCTGGCAGTGTCCTTGCAGTTGGTCTGGGTTGCTTGAATGAATGAATTTCGCGGATAGTTAAATGGCAGTCGTTTATTTTTTGCAGCCGGTAGTGCTGTTTTAATACACTTTGGCATTTTTATGAAAATGGAAAAGGGTATCATAAAGTTGTGCAAATATGCATATGTAACAGAAAGGACCCCAATAAGTGATAAGCTGGTTCGATTGAGTCCTGTCCGTTGATATGTCTGTATGAACAACAAGAACTCAGAGACTAGAAGAGCAAGAGGCACCAAATTTGGTGGGAGTAACTCTTATACTCCATACTATTATTTTTCAAAATGCAAGTTATGTGTGTGTGTTTTTCTGTGTGTGTATGTTAAAGTGTATCAAAAAGTTGGCTGCACCTGACTCAAATGCGTTCTCGCTGTTATTGCTGCGGACTACGCCTGCACCTGAGAATATTGACAGCAGGCGTATGAGCGATTTATATGCACACGTGTTTGTACAGAGACAGACTCTCTGCGTTGTCACAGATTTTCTTTACTTCACGCCGTATCCATATCCATGTCTGTGCTGCAGCTGCAGCTGCTAGCTTTCAATTTTTGGCATATAGACGTGTATCAACTTGTGACCTGCGGCATCCACTAAGCCCCAACAACAAAGAGCTGCGCTGCACGTCGCACGCTCTGTGCTCTCTGCTCGGTATCAGGGTATCTCTGTATCTCTCTGTATTTGTAGCTGCCGCCCTGTCACTGTGTAAATATGATGGCTGTGAGCCTAAAGGCAGTCGCAGCTGCCTACGAGCTGAGTGTTATTGATGGCATCAGCATCAGACTCTTGCTGTAGGCCCAGGGGCCATAAAGATAAGCGTATACGCAATATTACACTGCGCAGTAAATTATTAAATTACAAGGCAACAGTTAAAGCAAAGCAAATAGACGATAAATTAAATGACAAATTAAAAGTAAGAGTAGTTCTTTAGAATATGCATTGGCAATATAATTTTGTTCGTGTACTCACTGTTTAAATTCGTTATAGGCACATTCGCTGCACCGCCGGCTACAATTATGCCATTACTGCCAAGTACGGTGTTGCCATTGCTGATGGCACCGGCGCCGTTGCCGGCACTGCCACCGCCGTTCGTTGATGCTGGCGCTGATTTGGTGGCACTTGAGTGCTGCTTGCTGATGCCGCCGAAGGCGCCACCGACGCTGCCATTGAGTATTTGTGGCAAGATGATCTTATTGGTGGAGTCCCCCGCTCTTGCCGTTAGAACCAGGAGGGCCCCAATTAGATGCCAAGACGCCAGCAACATCAACTTGCCGTTGCCTTGCCACTTACCCCAGCCAGGAGCACCAATGTTGGCTTCGTGGCCTGGCTAAAGTGCATCCTCTCTCAAAACGGGCAATGGCTGCCTTGTTGAAGCTTTCTTTAGCTTTGCTCCTCTGCTATGTAGTGCTCAGGAAATTATGGCTCTGGGCTTTATTCAATTTTTCTTGTACTCCCTGTAATTTTTCTTCTTGTTTGAGCTCACACAGTGTGGCCTTTCAAAGTCCTTATTTTCTTAACGTTTGACCAAGGGCGTTGATATTTTTTTCCATTCTGCATTTATATTCAAATTTTGATTAAAACAGAACACATTTTTTTGAATGCTTCGATTATGATAAGCAGATAACAATTATTTTACTCCACTGAGGACATTTCTTCTTCACGTTTTCTTAATAACAAAATTATTGATAAACAATGCAATATGAAAGCAACCGAAATAGCATTTGCTTATGTGGCTACGTTTAAATTTTAGTCTAAATCTGTGACCGCTAAGCACGCTTAAGTTAAATCAATTAGTTATTAGTAGCAAGTTTATAGAACAATGCTTCCAGGCTGTTGAAAAGCCGACCACATATGGTACAGCTTACTGTTCAGTTTAGCGTATAATGGATAATTTGTGTACTCTAAGAAAAGGACTATTTAATTCATTTGATTATACAAAGCAAACATCAAAAATAATTCTATAAGTGTACCTTACTAAAAAGCATTTTTTAAAAGTTCGCTCAAACGTTGGACATTAATGAACATACAAAATATTTAAATAATATAACCTGCAAAAATAATGTTGAAGTATGCAAGTTACATCGTTCTAATTACACATCTCTAAGCGATAGTATTTTCCTTTGAATACACATCCCTATATTTTATCTACTCGATAAAAAAGCGCTTGTCATGTGTGCACGTAAATTCTGCGTTCTTCTTTAAATTCGGTATTTTTTCCTTAACTTTGACATGATAATTATCAAACCATGCTTGAAGTTCGTTTTAATTGCACACAATACTAATCGAATTTAATCTTCTTAATAAAAAGAGCTCATCTTAGAACCATTTGGACTTTACCGCAGATTACAATGTTAATAAATCCTGATGTATATATGTATATTAAATATTGAATGGAGAAAGCTTAATAGCAGTTGCTTAAAATCAATCAGAATATACTATGTATGGTAAATATTTTGTTTTAAGCATTTATATTTACGATATAGATCGGTAATATATTTGACGTGGCTCAAGCACAAGCCTTAAGCTAAAATTATTTTTATAGGGACTCTATATTTCAAAGACTTTTACTTAGAGTGAAATTAATCCAATTGGTTTTTATAATATGTCGAAATATGACAAACAGAGAACAGACGAAAATTGTTTGAGTAGAATATATCTCGAAATATATAAGAAAATATTTTTAGAAGTGTCTGCATCAAATCACTACAAATATGTTACTAAATCGACTCGAATTAATTTCTAAATATTGTAAGCACTCGAAAATGTAGCAGATGAAGATTGTAAGTGAAATCCTGATCTAAGCACCACTGATAAATTTTTTACGTGATATTGTGCATTTATTTATTTGTTTTGAATTGGAATTGAGTGAATATCAGTCACATTAGAAAACATTAAAAAAAATAGATTTTTTCTAAAACTTTCAGTTTTTTTTAAGTAGTATTAACAAGCGATTCGCGAAGAGGAATCGATATGCCTCATTTCTCATCGCAACAAGCACTTGAATTTAACTATTTATCACTGACTAATAACGCAAACACGCACACTAATTATGAAAAACGGGTTAAAAAAGCGGCAATTAAAATGAAATTAACAAACATTAAACAAAAAATCTTCACTGCAAAAGAGAATTTATTAATTTGATTACCAACATTTAGCAAAGCTCGTAAAAAGTGCATCAAATTATTTTTTTCTATTTACACAGCTTCCTCTTTTATTTTGCGGTAAATCTGTTTTTGTCTATGGTGAAACGTCATCATGTGTGGTGAGCTCTTTGCTGAAGGATGGGGAGGGAGCCTGGTGTAGAAAATTGCTTAATTTCATAAGCGAGTCATAAGGGACAAAGTTTGTGTCTGTGTATGTGTGTGTGTGTGTACCGCAAGCTGTGGACCCAACTCCAAAGGCGACACGCTTAAAAGCCATAAAAAAAGAATAAATGCCAGAGAAAAAGTTTTAAACACATTTTTTTTGTTTTCTTTTTATACACTTTGACATTTTTTTTTTGAGAACATTTTAGTAGATCACCGACAGCACGCACGACACATAAAATGTTTCATATTTTTGTTAAACGCCCAGAAAGTTATGCGAAGCAAATGGACAAAGTTGATATAAAGCGACGAAGCCACAGCAGAACTTAAGATAAACATAAATGAAAAGCAGCATTTAAATTAATTTGCAAGCTAGATGTGCTTTTATATTCTTAATTATAGAAACTCTGAGATATTTCTTGAAATAATCTGGGAGAGTTGCCAAAATTCACTTTAATGGCATTTAAAATTATAATAAAACTATTTAACACTTGTTCCTGCTGACTTTTAATTTTATTTGAAACTAGAGCAGCACAATTTACATACACAGGAAAGTCTACCTTTTGGCTCAGATAAACCAGACCATATATCAATTGGCCGCCAGAGGGCGCTGCAGTTGCTGCTGCTGCTGGTGCAAACAAACTAAGAGGCAAATCTTTATGACTTTTCGAAACTCGGTCTAGCGAAAGGGTTTGGCTTTCTTTTGCTTTCTTCAGTGGGCAAAACTTTTATGTATGCGACACGTGCAGCACGAGCTGCAGAAACGGAGGAGTTGGGCTTGGCTTGGGCATGGGCCTGGGCCTGGCCGTGGGCGTGGTAACCCGAATATGGCGGCTTACTCTGGCATAATATTTTGCCAAACTTTATTGAATTCCCAGGCAAATCTGCGTGGCATCTGCGTAAGGTTGGACAGGAAGGAGAAAGCAGAATGGGAAAAGAGGCAGGCAAAAGAACAAGTTGGCAGACAGCAAACAATTGCCATGACAAGGACCACCCAGGCCCGGACAGGGTGGGGAGGGGATGAGGCACACAGTGCAGTGCACTGAAAGCTAATTTATGGTTGCCAAAGTCATATGGAAAACTCGAGAATTAAGCAATTTTTTGTGTGTGCATACATTTGAGACGTTCTAGGGCTGCACTTTTTATTCTGGCTTTGCTTAATATAAGCGCAAAGTGAATGAACTAGTTTTATGGTTGAGAAGGGGGTACCCAACGAAAATCGATGGTAACTATTTGAAAATATCTATGTATATGCAGCTGCTTCGTCTGCAATTTTATTTTTTTTATTTTTTACCCGCCATTGAAGCCAATTATATTAATTAGCAACTCTTGCAACATGCATTTCAACTTCGCCCCCAACTATTGTAGTGCAAGAATTATGCAAGTAAGGATTACCTCGCTCAAACTTAAGCTCCGGGCACAATTACAAATCAGTGCACAATAAGCAACACATGGATAAATGAAACTAAAATAAACTCACGTCTCCTACTCTCGAATACGTGAAACACTCAAACTCGATACTCTCTGCTCTGTGTGTGTGTGAACAAAGCCAGACATGTGACCAATTAGCGCCCAAATAATATTGGAGACTGAGTTGAGCTATTGGCTATTGTCGACTGACAATGAGGAGACAAAGTGGGAGACTGGGGCAGTAGCAGGGTGAGCCTGTGTGTGTGTGTGTGTCCTTCAATGGCCTCACTGGACAAAAAGCGTATACGCAGTGCAAACAGCAAAAGGAATGCCGCATTGGCATCAATTAGTTAGTCATGCCGAGCACACGTTTTAATTTCAACATGGCCTCTCTCTTCATCTCCTGCATTTTTTTCCTTGTGACAACTGCTAATTAAAAGGAGCCGTCGACTGCATGTGTGGCACGTTCGTAGTTCACATTGCACAGCCACAATAGCAAAACTACTATAATATTTAATTGCTATTAATAAGTTGGCTGTTTTTACATCTATTATCTGCGGCTACTCATGATGGTTGCTTTCTACATTGCAAATATTTCAATAAATAATTGCACTGTACTTATTAATTCAATAATTTTTCCTTATTATATTCTGTTCAGAAAAACTTAATCTTCGTTCTACCGGTAGTCTAGTAGCCCATTTTTCAGTAATAAGATACACAGATGAGATAAACAGAAAATAATTACCAAATCGATATCACGTTCAAATTTCCTGTTTATTATATTAATTAAAATTTATTGCACTAAGAAAATGTTGATCTGCTTTAGGGTCCGGTGTAAGTTGCCGAACGGGTAGAAGACTTTTCTCTGACGAAATAGAAGTTATTAAAAATAAAGCACTACAGCTTCAATCAATGTATCGATATCCAAGAAATTCTCTTAAAAGACGCTAATCGAGGAATATAAGTGCGGTCTTGGCTAGCTCGCCTTGTTCGAACTAGAAGTTATCTGTGTTTGAACATCGAAAAGGACACAACAAGATTAAAGCGTAAAAGCTTATATTTTTAAAACTACTTAATTTATACTCGTTGAATTTATACTCGTTGAATGAAATGGGACACGTGATTTTTACAAATTGCCTTCCTTTCACATGTCCTGAGCCTCGGAAGAACTTAGCCCGCTTATGATCAGCACTGATACAGCTAAAAACACCCCATTGAGTTACATCAATAAGTTCGCAGTTAAAAAAAATGCACACAATTTGGCGCATTGGATTCGCCAATTTCGTTGGGCAATCCTCCGTAAAACCAAAAGAACAAGTGAAAATCCAGTTGTGGCATTGCCACAGAACTCTGTTGTCATCATCATCAACATCATCGTCGTCGTCATATTTTTGCCATTTGTTTGCTCTGCTGTGCACAATTTGCAAATTTGTTGCGTCAAGCGATAAACAAAAGAGAAAATAAAGCGACCGAGGGGCAATTCGCAAAAATTCAACGCCAAAGAGAAAACAATAAGCTGCTATGATGCTCGCGACTCGAAAATAAAAAAAGCCAAATCATTGAATAAAGTTAGAGCTTCCCAAGCTGAATGTTTGATGCTCTAACTAGATTTTAAATTAAACTTGGACTTAGTAAAAAGAGTATATCTCAAAAGTAGGAACAAACTCTATAGGGAAACACTTTTTATATATTTATTAGGCCAATGTTGCTTTTTCTCTCGTTAATTCTGTTTTCTTCTATGCACAAATTTTTCAAAACTATTGTAACTTTCTAATCTAACAAAAAGGCTTAACATTGATCGGTTGTGATTCAGGCTAACACACACACACACAAACACACCGATTTGCATATGAGCACATCAAAACACCCACAGCCTCAATGCAGGACACGCATTGGATGTGCAGCATTCAAGCTGCGTTCATGTCCCTCTCTGAACCACAATCTGTATCTATGTCCCTCTCTGCATGTGCTGGGTTAATGTATTTTTAAGCTAAATTCTTTGTTTATATTTACTTTGCTGTTTGCAGTTTTTGTTGCTGTGGCTGTTGCTATTTTTGTACTCGTTGCAGTTAC
Organism: Drosophila busckii; assembly: GCF_011750605.1. Lineage (NCBI taxonomy): Eukaryota > Metazoa > Arthropoda > Insecta > Diptera > Drosophilidae > Drosophila > Drosophila busckii. Next base: position 47,256 of record NW_022872758.1, on the reverse strand, counting down.
AATTTTCCCAAAAACGAAACCCTGAAATCTCTTTCGAAGCCTTCTTTTTAGTTTCTTTTTTTTTCTTGATGTTACTATTTTGGTTTTCTATATTCTCTATTTAATATTTTATTTTCTCTGCCAAAGTCAAGCTCTGAAATTTAACTTTGGTTTATTCATTTACATGCTGCATTCACTTATAAGTTTGTGTATAAAGTTTTTCAAGCCTTTGAAGTTGTCTGTTGAGTGTCATGAGTGTATTTGCTTAGTTCTTCTGATTGCTTTCAGTTGTTGTTGTTCTTGTTGTTGCTCTTGTTGTTGCATGAAATGTGCATTAGCCAAGTTGACTGCTTAATTCCTTGTTTACATATGGCAAGTGCCTAACTGTTCCAAAGTACCAAATGTTAAGTACTTTATGTATGTTGGGGTCAGATTAGGAATTTAAGAATTTCAAAGAAAGAGGCTTAGCTCTTATATAAAGACTCGATTAGCTTCTAGATCTTTATAGAAACGTCTATTATTTGCTATAAAAGCGCTTAAGTGTTTTCTGATTTATATATCGAAAAAATCGAACAGTTTCTCGAGCTTTACTATTAATTATTTTTATATAATTTGATTAAATTAAAACTATTTTATCAAACCAGATTAAGGACTTTACAACTCATTCTACCTTTCCGCTAATAATGTTTTTTATTTCTCTTTTTTGTTCAAATGTTTCAACTTCAAAACCACATTCACAATATCACTCGAAAATGCACTGTTAACTATTAAAAATACGTCATTGTGCTTGAAGATCTTTAGAGGAAATTGGGAGCGATTGTCAGCTCGACGCGTCTGTTTCGTGCAGAATCCGTAACGAAACTGATTCGTCGGCAGGCAGGATACGCACAGGACCCACAGAGCTGACGCCGGCAACAATAACAATAACAAGCAAAAATAACAACAACAACAACAACAATAAGAGCAACAAAAGCCAACAGAAAGCAGTGGAGCCAACGAATGAAACGAAATGACGTTGCCTACAACAAACGAATGATAACAGGCCAAAAGCCGAGCGCACAGCACGAGACTGTGGCCTGCTCGGCTCTTAGCCGAGGGCAGCCAACAGGATGCTGGCCGGCTCGCCGTGTCGGGTTCGGGCTCGTGTTTGTAGTTTGCGTGCAACCGCAACCGCAACAACACACCGCAAAACATGCGACAAAAATGTTAACAGAGCTCCAAACATGCCAAACCCGCGCTCAATCCCCTCGGCCCTGTATGGAGGAACTCGGCCGGCTGGTGCATGTCCTTGTATTGTTACATGGCCTGAAAATGACTTCCGGTCTGGTAGGCGTTGCGACTTGAGTTGCGTTATGTTCGCTTCAAACCCGAAATTCCAACTTGCAACAAGTTGAAGCAGGCACTGAGAGTCCTGTTTGGAGTCAATCTAGAGTTTGGGTCTGCTCATCACCGCATTTTAATTTTAATTGAGTAAATGTGCATGCAAATGAAACAAAATAAAAACACAAAACGCAAAAATCTCAACTAGTTTGGTTTCGAACGCACTTGTGGGTATCACTGGGTTTTATTTAATAAATACGGCTAATTCATTTAATGTGGAATTAATTGGATCTGCTGTGTGATTTAGTGCACATCCAAAAGTTAAATATATTCTCGTGCTTAAATAGATTGAATCAATTAGGGGAGCAGGGGAAAGACTATTTAATTTCAATTCATTCATGTGCCTTGGCATCAGCATAGAATATTTATAGCTATTCAAATTTAAAGGCATGTTAACACCATTGAAAAGCATTGTTTCAAAAGCAGACTGCTATAGCTTTGAGTACTTAGCTGTGCAGATGATTAAAATATATAATACGATATCTCATATATATCATATATACTATGTATGTTAGTATTATAATTAATAAAAAAAATGAATCCAGATTAATGAACAAAAAAATAAATTTTTAAAATTGTATTTGTAGTTTTCTGTTTTCCTTATGGAAGTCAATAGACTAAATAAACTAAACGACATGTTTCTTATTTGTTTTGATTAGGGATTATAAAAGGACGATTATAAATAATATCATGGAGTGCCCATCAACTATTCGAATTGTGGCATGCATCCAACTTGTAGCATCAATTTAATAGCTCCTAACTTGGTTGTATGCCTCAATCTGAATTAGTCTTAAGTCTGGTCTAAGCTTGATGGCACATGCAGTTTGAAACTGGCCCACAATTAAAACAACAACAACAACAGCAAGAATAGTAACCATGTTTGGAATGAACTCTCGCTCTCCCAGCGGAGCAAAGAGACTAACAAGCTTAATGAACTCTTTCAAATCACAGGCATCGCTCAATGCCAGAGACATTAAAACTGACAAGGCTAGACAAACACGGAAAATAGAGTAGTCGGAGAGCTGAGCAGCTGTCCAGGGCAGTACGTGCCGATAGCAGCAACAACAACAAGTTGAAATGCCACATGGCATGTTCATTATGTGTAGCATTTACCCCAAGGGAGGACGGGGCTGAGACCAAGGCGAGGTGGGCGTGGCACAGCAGCGAGCTGTTGCGCCTTGTGTCTATGCGTGTGTGTGTGTGTGTGTGTGACGCAAAGGCCACAAAGGTCGTTGCAACACATTGTGTGGTTGTTGTTGTTGTCGTAGCTGGTAGCTGCTGCTGCTGTTGTGACGCCAAAAGTCAAACGCGTAGGCGGTGAGGCAAGTGTGGCAAGCTAACGCGGAAGCTGCTGCTCCTGTTGCCGTCGCCGTCGTCGTCGCCACCGCCCTGCCGGCCATTACAACACTTTGTTGGCTTCTTTGTAAACTTGCCGCACCATAGCGAAAACTTTTCCAGCTGCCATGTGCATTTTTTTCAACGCCTCTTTGTATTTTTCACGCCCTGTCGAAAGTTTCTATTTTACTTATACATTTTTTTTGTATATTGTTTTGTTTTGTTGTTGCCAGTTCAACAATGAAATTTTTGACTGTTGATTGTTTGCCGTTCAATGTTATTTTTCCGCTACAGTCTAGCTGCTATTTGTTGTTGTTGTTGTTGGCTTAAAGCAGAAAATTTTCTGGTGCGGGTATACTTAACCAACTTGAAGCAAATTGAAAATGGAAAGTTTTTTGTTATTTTGCAGTTTTGCCACGCCGCGACTCTTTTTATGCTACTTTATACACAATTTTTCTACTCTACTTACTATGCTTAAGTATGCAATGCGATGTCTGGTCTAGACTGGCGCCACCGCCACCGCCGCCAAATGAGGTAAAATAGTTTCGCGAATGGTGGGCGAAACTTTTGCAGCTCTGATATAAAGATTTATGCGGCAGATATTCAAGTTTTAATTTCTATGTGAAATCCGCTCTCAGGTGCGCAGTGTACACTGCACAAGTGTTGGTGGGAAATATATTATTATCGGAATTGGATGCATATTTGAAGTACTGAAGCTCTTGTCTTTCAAACTATTTGAAAGCTGCTGCTAAAACTTCATTTGACTCACATACGAAGCGCAAGCCTCGAATCAAAGCTTTGCTGCATGTTTTCCAGCAATTTTCACACCTAAGCTGCCGTGCACTGCATATGCAGCCAGTCAGCTAGTCAGCCAGTCTGTCAGGCAAGTGCCCACAAAAATATTTGCTGCTAGTTCCAGCTGACAGCTGCATTTACGCAACGCAATGCAATGCAATGCAATGTTCCGCTGCTCGCCCCTAAGTATGCAATGATTTTTTGTACTTCTCGCTTCATTTTTTGTTGAACTTAGTGAAATGACATGCTGAAAGTGCCAAGAGGTTCGCAGTTCGTGCAAATCAAGCGAAAAGCTAAGGAAAAAAAATCGTGAGCGCAAATAAAAGAAAACATTGCGTAACATCATGCGTATTTTTCGTTAACAAAATGTTTGCTCAGGCATGTGGAAAATGATGCTTTTAAAGCATTGGAATTTGTGCTGTCATTCAAGCTGCCAGAAATTTGCATTGCCATTGACTGTCAATAAAGCGCCCAAGGCGTGAGAAGAAAAATAAAATGAAATGAAATAAAACGAAGCGTTCACTACACTTTATTAGCCAACGTGACTAAGGCATTTGCCGCTAATAACTCAATAAAGCCAAGAGGCAAGAAATTGCACACCCGCAACCTCAAGTCCCCCTCCCGAACTACCCTCATCTCTTTCTTTCCCCACTTTGTGCTTGGCTAAGCCGATTTCCGCTTGTTTGCCACGCAATTACAATTTGTCAGATCAGGCTCAGGCTCAGGCTCAGGTTGGGCTGGCACTGCCACTGCCACTGCCAAAGTAGGCGAATATATCAAACGTCTAATTAGGGATTATAGCGGATAGCACAATACAAAAGACCTAAGCAGGGGGAACGCCGCGTTACGTGGCGTGACGTTACGTTGACACTTTGCCACATTGTTTGCCAATTGTCGAGTTAAAGTTTATCAAACATTTTTATTGATCACTCATAAATTGCTTTGACAGGCGGATTTTGCTGTGCACAAGTCGCTGCTAAATTTGTGTGCTGAATTGGATTGTTTAGTTAATGGAGTTGCAGTATAACGTTACTGTCCTCTTATATTCACCAGATTTAATTTTTTGTGATATTTATTATATATATTTGTTTTTAGAGTGATTCATAACCACTGGAATTTTACAAAGTGCATTGGTCATCAGATAATTTTTTAAATTTTTATCATCGATCCAACATTGATGTTAACATTTTTTTAAAACTGCCGATATTAAATTTAGGTGTTATAAAAATTCGGGAGTCTCCAACTTTGTTTGCACTTTAGCTTATGTGATTTATTATATTTAATTATTCTAATATTTTTACTGGAAGATTTTTACTGACTTAATAAATAAATTACGTTTAAGTTACTCTCCCCTTTTGTAGTCTTAGCACAAATCAAGGCTTTTTCAAAATCTGGAGATATTCAACTATGGCAAAGTGTAATTTTATTTCTGGTGAAAGTTGCAGAAATATGCGTTTCAAATTGTTGTTTGGCTGCGTGGCTTTGCGCACAACATTTTGAAATAAAATATTGTTTAAAGCCCTAGCGCACGCCTTCGAGGCCTAATGACCGCACGTAGAACATCTTGTCCTGCGGTCACCATAAATAACGTAAAGCGCATTTGTCATACGACCTATGTCGCAGCGGAAAGTTGCCTCGCAACAAACTGCAGTCATTGCCTTGGCCCTCGGACGTTTTGGGGCAGTAAATCAGCTCATTAGTTAAGTTGGCAGCTCTGCTCGTGCCCCTGGCCCTGCTTCAGCTTTCACCTGGGCGCTGCCTGCAACGTGCTCTGCCTTTTGCTTGCTGCTCGTTAAGCTTCATTTAATCAAAACAAAAGTTAAGAGCCGGACGTTGGGTGAAAAATTGCCAATGGGCCTGCAATAGGCGCCTAAAATGCCGCTTTGAATGCTAATAAATCTCATTTGGAGGCTTAAACTTAACCTTTGCTCCCAGTGTGTAGCAGCAAAAACTTGTCGACAACTTTTATATATGAGATTGTAGTGTTAATGCTGCACTCAAATCAGGGATTTCATACGCTACACGCCTAAGCCTAAGCCTGCCTGCCTGCCTGCCTGCCTGGCTGGCTGTCTAATCGGCACATTTCGCAGGATTGATGTGAGCTGTGGGGTTCAATGAAGCGTTGAGCATTTGTGAGGGTTATAACCTTTGCTGATTGGCCGAAGAGTAGCCTGGGAGCTCTGAAATTAAAGTTGAATATCTCAAAAGACTTTCCGAATTTGTCTGCTAAATAATTGTAATTTTATAAATTGTATTGAAACAGAAGTTTTTCTGTTTACTTGGCGTCCAAGTTTATTTTGACAAATACGCAAGCCAAGGCACTTGACTTGACTTTTGAACAATAATAATTCAGAAAATAGCCCAAAGGAGCTGACACACAACCATTTGTGAACAACAAAAACTTAAGTAGCGAGCCATAACGAGGGGCTAAGTGTATTTTACTAGCAGGTATGCCAGCTATAATGACGTCAAAGTTGGCAGGACTTTCGCATATTGCCTTTGCCGTTACCTTTTTCTTCCTTTGCCACATTTTTGTGCCCCACTATAATAATGATAATGATGATAATGGACGAGAAGCTGCAGCAGCAGCAAGGCAGATGACTCGCAGCTACTCCAAGCGCGCTAATCTTAATTACTTTTGTTTAATTACTTTGACGTTTCGCCTGGGCCACGTCTCCCATGCCCAACCGCCAACCTCCAACCTGTAAGCCCCATGCCAGTATAGAGCACAGCATTGTTTCAGCCATGCCTCGACGCCTGGAGCTATGCAACGGCTTTTCTTGCTTTTAAAATAAATAATGTTTACTTATTATTTTGGGGCCGCAAAGTTTGCGCAGTTAACAAATGCTTTGAATACCTTTTTTCCTTGGCTTCGGCCCGTCAGTCCGAGCAAAATCGTTAGACAAATAAGCTCCGCATGCTTTCAGGCATTTACCCAGTTCCGCCTCTCACTACAAGCACGTGCATAATAAAAATATATATGCAGCTATTTTTTCTGTAAACTAATTTAGTGATTAAAATCTGCGCAGCATCTGCTTCTGCTGCTGCTGCTGCCAGCGGGCAAACTAACTAACTTCACTCACCACCTTCCGGCCCATCCCACTACCAATTAATATACATAATAATGTTGATTTTTATATCTTGGCTGAGAACTTTTGTCATTCGGTTTTGCTTAACTGTTTGCCATCGGGGATCTTATTACCAAGTAGGTCAGCAATCGGTGACCTCAGTGAAAAGTTGATGATAATTTAAAGTGGTACTACACACTCCCAGAAGTGTGTGAGTATTTGTGAGTATCTGTGTGTGTTTGTGTGTGTGTGTGTGCATGTTATATAGGCCATGAAATTGTTTGATTGCTCACTAAATGCCACAAAGTATGCACTTAAATTTCTACAAGCTCAAATTTGTATGCCACAAATAATTTATGAGGCCAATGAAAATCAAAAACACACAGATACAAACCAACACAAGCACAACCATTTCAAGCTCAAGCCACACAAATTCCATAAAACGACCAGCAAGTGAGCTAATAAAAACACTAAAATAAGCTTGCAGCTGCATTGACTATTGAATGCTCTAGCTCCATTTGAAGGACCCTAATATCTTTTAAGAGTTCAGAAATTGCACTTTGATAAGTATCGATTCATTTATTCGAATCATAAAGTTCAAGGGTATTTCTTCATTCCAAAGACTGAATATATTTCTTATGCTCTTGAAAAACAATAACTATACGTCTGCCCTCTGAAGAGTGTGCAATACTCGTAAATGTAAACCAGGCTTATGACGTGCTTAAAAGCCAAGTAAAAGTTTGTGGCAGACGCACACACACACACACACACACATGTAAATACAAATACCGAAATGAATATTTCGTATTTCACTTTCACACTCAATTCACTAAAATCATTTGTAACAATTTTTTACTTGTGTATGAGGTCGTTATCCTTGTATAAGACTTGTTCCGCAGGATCGCCAAGCGAAAGGTTTAAGAAGTAAATCATCTTTTGAAATTAATAGTGTGACCGTTCGCTCTTTGTAAGCTATGATATATTAAAATACAATCAGAATCAGCTGCCGGAAGCATTCCAGCGTTATAATATTCGGATCGGAATACAACAGGTCTGTTCATTGAAATTTATTAGAATAACTGATTTGCTCCAGAGAAATATGTGACAATTTAATTAAAATGTATACAGGCACTTTGACGTCTAAGAAAGAAATAAATATGTATATGTATATATATAATAGTAAGAAACGAGCATGTCCAACTTTATTAAAAATAGTATTTTAGGCTTAGAATAAGCACGATTGATACACAATAATCGATTATTTCGTTACAAATAGCGACTTAATTGTATTGAAAAATGGGCTTCGATTAGTCGATTATATTACAATATATTCGAAATTTATAAAAATTTTGGAAAATTGCACCCTCGTTTCGCGCCCACTTTTAAGTTAATGTAACCGAATGCCTTAGAAATTGAAGATTAATCACCAAACGCGGCACAATAATAGTTTGGTTGAAGCGTAGCAGAAAATCTAAAGAAAATTAGCACCAGCTGAAGCTTCCTTCTGGCATTCAAGAGGGAAATGTGTTAAAGGTAATCTTAGCTGTGAAAACAAGATTCAACTTTTTATATGCTAGAGCGCTTTATAAAATTAATATCCTATATCGGGCAAGTGGTACTACCTTTTTCTCCTTTCCTCCCTGTAAATAATTTCAACTTAAGATAAAGATGAAGGAATTTAAATTATTGCTCCTTAATTGGAGCTACAACGCAATGTAGTTAATGGCTGGAATGAGATGCGATTGGTATATCCTATATGTTTAAATAAATGTTGTTTGATTCATGTATTTGTTAATAATTGCTGGAAACAATTGCATTAAATTCGCATGTAAAAATACCAAAAAAAAAAAAGTCGCTGTATGTAAGCAAAAATTAAAAAAAAATCAATTGGCTAATCGATTCTTTTCATTTTTTGGAATTTAATTACAATTTATAACTCCGTGGTTTCAGTTAATGATTATTAATAATCGATAAGCCGCTTATACGCTTAATTACAGCTTAAATCATATTCCAGAAGAATACGTTAAACTCCGTATCATCTTCAATGTGCACATATGGCAATGAACAGATGCACTGCAAGCTGGGAGCGAAAGACTCAGTTAGATATATAAAAAGTTAAATATTCGAAAAAATTTGGAAGAAAATGAAAACAAACCCATTACGTTTACAACCTCGCTCTTGCTGGTTTCAGTTAATGATTATTAATAATCGATAAGCCGCTTATACGCTTAATTACAGCTTAAATCATATTCCAGAAGAATACGTTAAACTCCGTATCATCTTCAATGTGCACATATGGCAATGAACAGATGCACTGCAAGCTGGGAGCGAAAGACTCAAATGGGACACCAACGTTCTAGTCACTAACCTGATTGACAGAAGATTTAAGAGACGCCACCCACTTAACCCCCACATGGGATCTTAACGATCACTAGTCTTCCCACCCACAATAATATCCGTCCTGCCCTAACGGCAGCTCTCAGATATGGTAATATTTACTCCCACAATTTTCCTGAGTGTTTGCCTAACAAATTGCAAATAAAAAGAAAATAAAATTGTTTGTCATGCCTCAAAGCTTTGCCGTAACTTTCAACAGTTTATATTTTTAATTAACAGCATCAAGAAGAGCTAATAAGAAAATCTTTTGGAAAGTGTTTACAAAATTTACGTTGCTTTGTCTGGGCTCGAACACGGCGGATCATGGTGGCACCGCCAGCAATAGTGGCCGTTGCATTGCTGCAGCTCTTGGGCGTCTCGATCTTCGTGGGCCAGCCGCGAGATCAATGCTCATCGGCGCCTCACTTGGGCAGCTGGTTGTTTCTACTTGCACTGCTGCTGGTGCTTTGGAGCTTTGAGGTGGTGCCCAAGCGGCATCTGAGTCTGCCGCCACGCCTTCACATCGCCGTGGAGCTACTGGGCAGCGTATTCGCCTCGGAGCTGGCCATACTAGTCGTCTGGTGCGGCTACGAGCGTCTGGTGCATCAGTTGAGCCGGCTCATCTGCCAAAGGTGCCCTTGGTGTGAGTACTTTACGCTGGCGATGCTAACAGTGCTGCCCTCGGCCTATCTGCTGCTCGCCGTAGCGCCCCACCCAGTGGCGCGAGCTGCTCGTCCAGCTACTATGGCGGCTGCCACGCCCAGAGGCGGATGATTACCTGCTCCAGTATGCCTGCGATATGCACAGCTATGTCCGTGGCGTGGTCTACTTCTTCCAATTGAGACGCGAAGATCGCTTCCGAGCCATACAGCTATTCCAGTTGCAAGCGGAGCGGCAACATCAATCACAACAAGAACAACAGCAACATGTAGAGCAGCAACAGCAACACCTCGAACTGGAACTGGCATCGTAAATTGTTTATTGTGCACACAAATTTATGCCAACAGCTGTTGTTTTTAACCTGACTATCTCTCTTGCTCACTCTCTTTTTCTCTCTGTCTGTCTGTCTCTCTCCCGCACAGTTTTTGTTTTGGCGTTTGCTTTTTGGTTTCGCCTGTATTGGGGGCTGTTGCTTTTTTTTCCTTCATCTTGACTGTTTGTTTTTAATTTTTTGCTCGAGCTGCTTTGCTATCTTCAGCTCTCTTGGCCATTTTAATTTTCGTTGGCTGTCGTTGCCATGTTAGCCGCAATTGATTTGCCGTAAATTGTATTTTTAATCTGTCGACAGGCGTTCGCTCGGCATTGTTACGTTCAATTTGGCTGCTATTACGTTTTTTTATACTCTACTCGTGGTATTAATGAATATGGCTGGCATCCTTCCCATTTTTAGCCGATAGCACAGCATTTAATTTTTAGCTGCACTTAAATCAAAACTTAAATCTATTTGCTGTATAGCATGCGGCAATCGATAACAATGGCAAGTCGTTAATACTTTTGGCAGCTCAAATTTTAGAATCGCTTTCGCAAAAAGCAAATATTGCTCTATTTATTTGTAAATTAAGGAACAATCGATTAAATTGCAAATGGTTCGGCTACACATCAAAGGGCGTTTCAAAATAAAAACAACATTCTGTTATTTTTGCTGGCGCTTTAACAAAAAAGGTGCAAAGGAGAAAATAATATAAAAATGATTGACAGTTGCGAAAATTGCATTAATGTCACTCATGCGATCCATAGAGTCTATCTGTGTGTGTGTGTGAGGCTTTATTGCCAGCTGAGTAATTGAATTTGTGTTTGTGCTTGTGTTGATTTGATCTAAGCAGCTACAAATAGAAATGGGTATTGTACATTTAATATATCAACAAGGCAGCATGAAAATATTTGCAGCATTCTGCCAGGCAGAGCGCTGAAGTCAACTGAGCTCTAAGAGGAATATGTAGGTTGACATGCCATCAAAAAGAATGCGTGTGTGTCTGTGTGTGTGTGTGTTTTATTTTTGTCTTAAGACATACATTTCATTGCTTGTCTTATGCTGGGAATTTGATTAACTGCAAGCTGCAAACTTGCTCTCACTTGAGCGTGCACCAGGGCGTATGCTTTATGTAAAATAATGTTAGCTTCACTTGAGTGTATTGCATGACACGAAATTTATTTTATTTTTTATTTCTTGAGCAGCGCTTGCTCGCTGTTTGTTTTATGCAAAACAACTCTGTTAAACAAATAAAAATCAACATGCATAACTGCTTGATACATCAACTGGAGAGACAGAGAAACTCAAAAACTGTGGCATATTAAGTATACGAACCAATTATCAACTTGACTCTCAGTGTGTACCCAGTGCGTTAAGAACTTGAAGCTCAACTGCCCTATCAAGTCACCACTTGCTGTTTTTATTGCCATATATAGAAAACTGTTGAATTGTTATTGCTGCTGTGACCACTTGAGCTGCTTTTATTATATTGAAGATTTGTATCAAAATGTCAACAGCTACGTATGTCAACAACAAAGCAACGCAACTGGCAACTGGCAAGACAGCAACAAGAAGTTGCTCCTTGGGATGCGGATCTGGATGTGTATTGTGCAGTTGTCTCAAGTTCTCTACTTGCCTTTTCGGCTTGTTTTTATTCTTTTTTTATCTAGAATTTTCTTTGTTTCACTCTTTGGGTTTGAGCTTTTGCAAATAAAATGTTTGCTTAAAAAATTGCAGACATGCATGGCGCCTGGTTCGTTGCTTGAAATTCCAAATGTGCATTTGCTTTTGGTGTTTTGTTACCAAGAATTTACTGCAGTCACGACTTAACGTTGACACAAATATATTTAAAATGCAACAACAAACAAATGTCAAGAAAGCGAAGAGAACAGCAAAGGGGGGGAATGTACTTGCTCGCCACTTACTTCTGTTTAAGAACACTGAGAAAAAAGATCCCCTTTTGATGTTCTTCTGAGCCTTCTGCCTTCAAATTTTTGCTGACCACTTACTTTTACTATCGAGCATTTTTGCATAGGGAGCCTTGGGATCAAAAATTCCGCGGATGCTTAATAAAATGATAAAAATAATCACAGAGTGGAGATGATGTTTGATAATAATCAAAACAAATAATTTGCCTTGGTAAAAATTTTTTTTTAAATAAATTAAATTATTTATTAAAGACAAAGAACAATAGAAAAAAAAATAGATACGCATGCCACGAATATTTTTATTTATTTTAGGTTTTGTTTATTGATTTATTTATGTAGTTATTTATACTATAATTAAGGCACTTTTGTATATTTGCTGTATATAAGCGTCGCTTACTAAATTGAGTTCTTTGAAAAACTAAAAACGAACTAAAAACAGCAGAATAATAAAACGGCCTTTTTAGTCAATCCGCATGTACAGAATGGGGCTATATAAAGTTTGGGGCAGGCTTGAAAGCCATTTGCATGTCGTCTAGAAATTGTTATCAAGGATAAGATTTGTAGCATAGCCACCTAGAAAGCTTAGTTAGGTCCATAGAATAATAGATAGTCAATTAAGTATTATATTATATAAATATAATTTATAAGATATATATAATATATATAATATAATTTGTACAAATTTATAGCTGAACATACTACACTATAATAATATATATACATATAACTATACAAAATTGTTGCAGATTAACTTTATTTGCAATCTTTAATCCACATAACGCTGACCCTCAACTAGGAGATCGAAGAGGCTGGAATAAAATATTAACCGTTCTTAATAACAATAACAATAACAATATTATATTCTTTAACATGAAGTGAATTTTACATATTTATCGATCTATTATAGGCAATCAATTATATTTATTGTATAAGAATTGTTGTGGCCTTCGCCAAGTTTGCTTACAAAATACCAATGAGCTGTGTTTTAAATATTTTTCTTAATTTTTCTCAAGCTTGTTTTTCTACTTTTAGCTAGCGGTAAAGCATATGTTACCCAACACACAGCAACACAACTTAACACGACACGAGTCGACAGGCTGGCCAACAATCAAGTGAAAATAACAGCAACAACAACAGGAACAGCAGCAAAGCAATGGAGACTAACAAAAAGTTGTTGGCCAATTTACTAAATGTCCAGCTTGTATTTGTGTGTGTGTGTGTGTGTGTGTTGAGCTCGTTTGCCGCTTTGTGTACTTTATGTGTTTCGTATTGAATAACAAATGATTTGTGGCATATGTTCCGCAGACTCAACAAAACTTGTATACAAGCAGAGAAGCCCACAAAATCATAGGGATAAGCGTTGAACGGTCAGTTAACACACACATACACATAGTCCCTTTTCTGTGTATATATGTGTGTGTGTGTACGCTTGTAGGTAAAACGTTTTTTGGCCCAAGTTAACACTTTGGTAGCTTTATTTAAATAGTAGCTTCATGATACGATATTTTACTTAAATTGCCAGTTTGATGCTTCAAATGTTTAAAGCAACTTCAACATGATATGAAGCGAGTTTTGACTTTTTTTTAGGACTGACTTGCTTCGATTGCTCATAGCCTGCCATGCTTGCGGGGATTAGGAACAGACTCACTGCAGTTTCCCTTCTATCTCTTTCTCTTGCTATCTCTGCTACGTGAGTAATTTTTCAAAGCTTTTTGAATGATTTCTACTAACACATATATGTGTGTGTGTGTGTGTGTGTGTGTGTATGTGCATAGTTATATATGTCTGCCAATCGCTATTAAGACAAGAAAACAAAAAATATGAGAAATGCATTGAGGACTATTGGTTGCTCTATAGCTCAAGACTCTTAAAGACCTAAACTTCAACAAACTTTTACAAACGAATATAAGATTGAATTGGAGTGTAACACTAATTCCCAAAGTACATATTTTAATTAAGAACTAAATGTATAAAAAATCCCTGCTAAAGCTCAATTTAAAAATTGGTTCATTTTAGAGCCAACTTGACTACAAATTGTAGGCAACGCTTCATTAGTATTTTCTATTGCTTTTTTTCTGGCCGACAATAAAACGAATTTATTGCCCCAAGTTCAAACCATTTTGGCATCTTGCGTTTATTTTTAGGCTCGCTCTTATTTTGACTGCCACGCTTGCTGCATTTTCAATTGCACACGATTATTTGCGCTCCTTTCCTACTGATTTTCACAATCTCTACACTTGGCTAAATTGGCGCCACGAGCAGCAGAGGCATTTAATTTTCACATGACTTTTATGAACCTTTGCGGCATATTTTAGATTTAAGAGAACGAAGGTGAGCTCGCTGGGCGTAATTAGACTTCGTTAATTAGTGATAATTAGGTGGGTGCAAAGGCAACTCAAGCACATAGTTGACTTTCATTGTAAATCATGTGAAGTTGCTGCCGAGTGCACTTTAAAAAGACTTTTGGCCATAAACCATTAAAAAAGCTGTTTTTGTTGAAGTGAATGTATTTGTGAGAACAATTTAGTTTAATTTACTTTTTAAGTGTGTCAAGTATAAACTTAGCTCGTTTTAGTCGTTTAACAAAATCAGTATAAACTAGATATGTTATCAAAAACGGCTGTAGTCAGGACTCAAAAACGGCATAGGTAAAGTACATATATAGTTATAAATAATATATTTGATAATCGACAGTACAAAATAAACGGAAACTTGACCCAACACATCGATCCTCTGCACTATTTAGAAAATTTAAAGTTCTGTTTGTTTCAAGGTTACCTAATCATCTAAGCAGGCTTAAAATTTCAATGGATAAGTGGGCACGATTTGTACAAAATAAACTTAATCTGCGTATGATAAGACACCAAGAATGCTTCTCTGATTTCAACCTGAAACTGAAAGACAACTAGATACTTTTTTAGCAAATTCAAATTTGTTTATTTACTACTACAATGTCAAGAAAGGACAGACGACGGTAAATGAAAACATTTCAAACTAATTTTTTTTCTTTTTATTTTATTTTATTTACAATCTGTATTATAACAAAAGGTACATTGATTGGGAAACACAAAGGCCCAATCAGTTATGAGTTATTGTCAGTAATTAATTATAAAATATAATGAAATACAGTTGTTGAAATTTTATGTTAAAAATACTCACAGAGTCCTCAGAAGTTCAAATTACGGGTATACCTGCCAACAACAAATACGAGGAGTTAATTCACAAATCATTTTTAAACATGACCCGAAGTATATTTCGCTTACGACAGGAGATTAAATAAAATATGCCACTAGATTAGGGATGTTATTTTCTTGTAATTCTTAACTTAAACTAAATTCTAATTACAAAATAATTAAATTATAAATTAAAATTGTCTTCAAAGTGTTTTTAAAAAAAAAATGGTAACAAAAATTTTAAATGTAAATTTAATAAATATCTTTTAAATGATGTTTCATATATCCAGACATGATTCACATTGTAATGTGTACTATGTACTATGTGTATAATATTTAAAAACAACTTTATTGTCTGTCGTTTAACTCGAAACTCTAGTTAAACGTACAGTTAACTTCTACTTTTTATTGAATATTCAGCTGCTTCTGTTGAGCTACGTCCAACGAGTAGACAGTACATTCACTGTCATTTTCAGTACAGTAGTTTTATTTTGTACTTTTATTCAGAGAGTTAAATTATTATTATTTTAAATTTGTCATAATTTATGTGTTTGTTTTTTTTATTTTTAGATCTGAAAAAACCGAAGACGCTTTTTGAATTTGTATTGTCCAACAGTTTAAATAAAAGCCGCAGAGACCTTCAATTGTCCAGCATGCTCCGAGCGAACGCAGGAACCATCTAAACTTTTATTGGGCACTTCGCTGTCTTTTATAAGCCAATGAGAAGAGTGCTTGAAATTTCTGAGCAGGATTGGCGTGAGCGCTTTTTGGGGATGATGAGAGTAAAAGCTAAGCTTGTGTAAACGAAAGCTAGGCTCCACTAAGCTTTCAAGCTCTCTATGCGAATAGAGCTTAAATCAGGGTTAAATTTACCGTTATTTTTTGGGAAATTTAATTAAAAGCTGTGCTGCTAAATGCTGTTAAGCGGACAGTTACAGTGGGGTAGAGTCTGAAGGGTTGAGCTGATAACAGTCTGTTATATAGTTTAACAGCAATGTTAACAGATTAAGAGCGCGTTAATGTAAAGAGGATATGGGGAAATGCTTTTAACAAGAAAGCATCACCGACTTCAACAAGGAGGAGAGTTCATGTTAAGTGCAAATATTAAGAGAATTTAATTGTAAGTTCTCTGTTTTTTAAAAGACTATGGGAATGTTGTGAAGCTGATGCAGAATTCTAATTTTATAAATGTATAACTAATAAGTAAAGAAAGAATACAAAAACTAACAAGCTTAATTTACGTAATTTATTATTAATTAAAAAATGCTGCTCTAATTAGCTCTTAGGTTGTAATTGGTATAGTATAAACTATCACTTTAACTAACATTTTATAACTACATTTAGCAACGTTTCACAATGACAATTGGCAGAGGGCAACCAAACAGTTTGGCTCAATTGGCTTTTGTGGTTAAAACAAATTAAGTGGAATTAATATGCCTACCTCTGACTTTTCACCTGTGCAACCACACAGATACACAAACACACTCTCACACACAGGTATGTATAGCATGCATGCATGTATGGCAAATGTTATGATTTGCGAAAGGCCCAAAAAGGACTGGTGAATCCTTTTGTGGATGCGTTTTTCGTTTCGCTGTTTTTGACATTTGAGTTCACTTCGTGGGCATAAAATATTCACAACATGTCGGCTGTTAATGCGAGAAAGGCCAAGGATATTTATGGACGAACCACACACCTAAATAAATATACCGTAGATATTTAAAAAAATATTTATGGCAGTGAAAAATTACTGCAAATGCATAATTAAAATAAATACAAGGTGAAAAAACGATTTATATATTTTTAACTTACTTTTCACTTGTCGCTGTCGCCTGCAGGCTGCAGCTGAAAGAAAAATCTATAAAAAATAAAGTCTCACTCTCTCCCTATTTCTCTCTATTCACTTTGCTTGCATGCATAGAGCTACTTGTTATTTGTAGTTGTAAATAAAAAAAACGCCAGCAACAACAACGCAAAAAGAGGCAAAACTTTGCACCAGACGCTCCCACTTGAAATGCCCCGCCTAAGCTTTTGGCTCTATCGCCCCAAGTGGGAGCGTCCTTTCAAGTAGATTTCTGACTGCGCGCCGCAGCAACAGACAAACGAGCCACGTGCAAATTGTTGGGCTTCGTCTTTTTCACAAATATTTTTATTCTTCGTCTTTTTTTGGAAAAAAAAAATAAACAAATAAAAATATTTTTATAATTTCCTTTGCTATTGAAATTTGCATTTTGTTGGCTACCATTTCCGCTTTGCCACTTTACCATTTCCGGTTTTGACGTATACACCAATTGCATAGTCATATTGCCTATGAATATGAGGGTGTGGGTGTAGTCTAATAAGATTTTCGCTTAAATTTCAATTGATATGAACGACAAATAGTTCACTTTCCATTTAGCTATTGTAGAATGACCAATTTTCAATTAATGTATTTAGACTATTTGTGAACGCATTGCTTTGCTTCGTTCAGTTAATTACCATTCTTATTTAATTTGTGACTATCGATACAGTCTATACAAATTACGACATTCCATGACCCTGTGAACATGAGGGCTTAAAATCCGACAATTCCATAATTAGGTCATATTCTGCGATTCATGATTTAAAACCACCAGTTAACTAGGTATTTTGTAAGAAAATTAAAAAAAAACAATAAAATTAATTTAAGTGGACAATAGATTGAACCCTGTGACTGATGTTGCTATTAGAAATGCTTTCACATTGTTAAAAAAAGAGGACCATATTGTTACTCTGTTTGGTTAGGATCTGCAGGTATTAAGTTTAGTGACTGTAGTCCCTGAAATCTAAGCGTTTTTGCAGACAATCAGACAGACACTGCTGTAGTAACTTAGATCGTTATCCTGCATTATATAAGGGATTCCACGCCCCCTTCTGGGTGTTACGCACATTTGAGTCACTTATTGGGCGAGCTGTACATTGTGTATGTACTTGATCTAAAGATTTCATTATTTACATACATTTCCCGGAATAAAAGATATACAAAATCTTATTGTTCACAAAAAATGTACATATGTATATGAGTTAACATTCTTTTGTTAACAATAAAAGCTTTGGACCAGAGTGTCAAGCATTCATTGTTAATGCCTTTAAAATCTTAATTGGCTGCAATAAGTGTTGTTAACATTTAAAATTATCAAACCAACGTCAACTGTATGCGGAAAATAAAAAAAAAATTGTTTAACCCAAACGCAAACGCAGCGAAAACAAGTATGTATTAAATTTAAGGGCAACCAGCCTGTTGATACACTTTGAAAAGGCGACCACAGAAAAGAGATCCAAATACGATGACAAACCGAATTGTCAGGACTTAATCGACTGATCAAGTGTATATAAATATAGACTTTATAGGGCCTTTTTCTTGTTACATACAGTTGCACATACTTATAATACACTTCTCATATTTTATGTAAAGTGTATAAAATCAATAAAATCAAAAACAGATATCAAAAAGCGTGAGAAAGGAAATGCTTAATAAACATGCACAGCGTAAATTCGAGAGGACAAAAAGTTAAGGTACGTTAACTGCTTTAATGTGAACGACGCGCCAGGACATCCAGGCAGTTGGAAATATATCAAACCGAGCAAAAGGCATAAATGTTGTGTAATTTAAATCAAATTGCATTAATATGTTCTTGAAAAGGACACAGCGCAAGCACATACATATATAGACAAATAACTGCAAGCAGCGGCAACAGTCGCGCCAACAGACGCCACAATTCTACAGAAGTGTTTCCTTGGTCCTGAGACCCATAACTCATCTCAGCCACGTTCGCAGCCACAAACACACCATACATATATGTATTTATAAATATATTCACACACACACACACACAAATGCACAAATTCGCATCGAAATCAAAAAGCAATAATGACGCTCGAAAAGTGAACAAGCCCAAGTTGAACGTTCACCAAGAGCTATGTGGCATGCAACGTGTGTATGCGAGGTAAGCCGAGCGTTAGTTGGCGCGGGAATGGGATCCAGCTAGTGGACGTGGTGATTGTACTCAGCGCAACTTTCGTCGTATTTGTCGTTATAAATTTGACATCAATTGGCACAGCATGTGACCAACAAGAGGACCACACTCAAGTGCGCTGCGATTTTGGGTTTCGTAGTGTGTGATGGAGTTGCGAAGTTAAATGAAATTTGAATGGCTTATACTTTAAGGAAGCTCGATGAGTGTATATCTCAATATAAGGTTATGTCTTACAGTTACACAACACCCTATTGGGCGTTTCAAGGCAAAATATGACATAAATGTTATTATGACAAGTATGCAGTTTTTCTTTAATTTAAATAATTTATGCAACTTTTCAGTTACCTCTCAGCCAACAGCACCATTAACGACGACTTCGGAGCTCCTTGCAATATAGCTGCAAACCAGTTGAGGGGACAGGATGCTCTTCAACCTAAAGAGAAGGCCTTCATGCCGCGCCCTATCGAAAGTCTGTTGGATATCCATGAATACAGCGACTGAATATTGTTTTTCCTCCATTGCACTTATAAGATAGTTCTTTCAGCCAGGAAGCAATTAATAAGTCGATATCCATGCACTACGTTATGTTTTCCAGGCTTTGGAACCATGGTAATAAGAGCATTTTTCCAGACAGCTTTCTTGTGTAGAAGCTTTTGTTTTATTATCCAGAAAATTTTCTTCAGGAACTTTTTTTTTAGCTTCTTAATTAGCTCTAGTTTGGATGAAATGTTGGATCTGCAATCCAAACTGTTAGCAAAAACTACCGCATTTTGCGCATTGGAATAGTACTATCCGCCAGCTGGATTTTTGAGTGATCTGTTCGGGAAGACGCTCCTTTTAAAACGGCTTGTAAGTTTCAGTTTTCTTTTTAGCAAACCACCTGTTGTGCTCTGCTTTACATTTGCAAGGACTTTTTGCATCCGGTTTTGGGTTTGATGGATTCCAGCGTCAGCCGTCCTAACGTACTCTTTACGCAAAGCTTTACAATATACCCTAGAAGTGTACTCGATAGAGTGTATAAGTCACACATGAATGTATGGCTTTGATGGGAGCGCAGGACAAGCGAATTACAAGCCAGTTTTCATGTGATGCAGACTCATCACAGCTATACCACTTCGCCTAATCGATTCGTCTGGTACTTATTTTAATACCTTATTTTAATATACCACGCAGAGTTTACGTTTTTGTCAACCAGTGAAACTAGAGTATCTTGTAGAAACTAAGGAAGCTATAAAAAGAGAGCTTAAATATGAGAGATGAAATTGAAAATTGATTTCTTGCAAGTTCATCCTCAATAGTAAGTAATTCATACGTACATATATATGAAGTTCAGTCTTTACATAACTGTTATTGATGGCAAATCGCTTAATGCCTTAGGTTAGGTTAGGTTAGACCGGTAGGCCACCATACAGTGACCTCACAGAGACCAATTTTGGTCCTTAGTGTCGCCGGAGTCTGTCATGGAGCGTTTAGGTATTGCTTAGCTCGTTTAAAATGTCGACGTTTTTTGCGAACTTAAGCAGTGAGCAGGGACTTATCCTCGCTGCTGCTTTCAAGTTGGGGATCTCGTGTTTGTTTAGGTAGTTTGTGCGCGTTCTCGCAAGTGCCGGACACTTGCACAACAGGTGCTCTAGGGTCTCCCTGATTCCTGGCTCGTTACATTTCCTGCAGCTGTCTTCTTCTAACAGGCCCAGTTTCTTCGCGTGAGAAGCTGATAGACAATGTTCCGTTAGTATCCCCATCAGAAGCCTACACTCCTTCCGTTGAAGTTGTATTAGGAATCTGGTGAGTTTATCATTCCCAGAGTAGCACATTATTTTTGCCGTCTTGCAGTTGGTTGTGCTGTTCCACCTTAGTTCTGCTTCGGTTGTTGCTTTACTCTCCATATCGCTATATAGAGATCTTAGTGGAGGTCTTATTTGGTTCTCAGTGTTTCGTTGTCTTGTTCCGCTTTTGGCAAGAGCATCTACCGTCTCGTTGCCTTCTATGCCTTGATGGCTAGGTATCCAGTAGATACACACTTTCTTTGATACATTTAGCTTGTCTATCGCATCCTTACAAGCCATGACATTTCGGGATGAAATGTGTGCTGCTTGGAATGATTTGATAGCAGCTTGGCTGTCTACAAAGAAGTTTATTAAACCTCGTGTTGACCTTAGCTGCTGTTGGATCGCTTCTGTGGCTTTCCTTATAGCGAATATTTCTGCCTGAAAAATACCACAGTAATCAGGTAGTTTGTGCGAGAGCCTTAGTTCTGGTCTCGCGCAGTAGACTCCTGCTCCGACACCCGAAACCATCTTGGAGCCGTCCGTAAACACGTTGGTCGCGTGTTGGTTGAGACCATAACACCAGTCGTTAGGTCCCAGCATAGTAGGGATACTTTTGAAGTTGTCCCTGGAAGTTATATAGTCAGTTAGTCTTTCCGACCCATTACCGATTGAGCTGTGCCCGAAGGGTTGTATTCTTATGTTACCCGTCGCACTTAGGCGTTGCACTGCCTTTTGTCTGTTAGGCGGGCTGATGTCGAGGGGAGACAACCCAGGATTGTTTCTAGTCGCTTTTCGTTGAGTTTCTCAGCGCCCCGTTATGCAGACTACCGCTTGCCGCTGTATCTTCCCATGTATTTTGTGGTATGTTGATTTTGGGTGCACACATCCAACAATTTCGTGGAGCAAGAATCGGCCTCACCTACTGAAATGTAGATCCAGTGCCGTCAGTCGGGTGGATAGACCCCATGTGCTACCTAACACATTTGCTAGTATATACGCACAAGACCTTTTCACCCCTGCCTCCCACATTCATACCGTTCCATGTTAAGGTGTGTCGAGAGTCCGCAGATCACTATTAGTCACCTCCTGAGGTGTTTATCAACTTAAAGAAGCTATAGTATATTAGCTACCGCGAGATATGAAGTTGTATTCACAGTTCTTTTATTTTGGCGAATCCATCTGGGACTTTATACTTTTAGTGAAAGACCAGTTTAGACTTGTCTGCATTGATGTTCAAGGCAGCTCTTTTGCCCACCTTAGCACTCTTTTAGTGCTCCTCCATGACCGAGCTGATGGTCGATGACATTTTCCGTGATTTATCACCTAGTCATCCGCATAGCAGTTATCTTGGGTGCTTTTCCTGTCACAGTTGTTTTATTTTCGTCCACTACCACTGTCCATAGTAGGGGCGCAGACACCGCCTTGCGGTGTTTCTCTGTGCGCCTTCTGGCATGGTTGCTCGGACCCCATTCCGCTGAACTCTCTGCAGCTCAACAGTTTTTGATCCACGAGTTCACCGCTGGGTTTACCGAGTTGGCCTCTAGGCCTCGCATTATTGCTTCTGTGGCTAGATTGTTGAATGCGCCCGATATGTCGATAAACGCGCCCATCGCATAATCCTTGTGGTATAGTGCTTTCTCAATGGTACTGACCACTGAGTGCAGCGCCGTTTCCACTGATTTCCCTTTGGTGTACGCGTGTTGATTTGGGTTGAGTTCGTAGCTCTCCGAATTCTTGATGTGAATCTCAATGAGTTTCTCTAGTGTTTTCAGCATGAACGAGGTGAGGCTAATTGGCCTGAAGTCCTTCGGTTGCCCGTGGTTACATTTGCCTGCTTTTGGCAGGAATATAACTCGAGCTGTCCTCCAGCTTACAGGTACATGACCAAACCGCAGACATGCTTCAAATATGGCTTTTAGCCATGGCGTTACATCTTCCTTGACCGTCTTTAGCATGGCTGGGATTATTCCATCCATACCTGGGGACTTATAGCTCGAAAATGAATCGATTGCCCATCGGATTTTGGTGGGATCAGTTAGTTCTCTAGGAACCGATGCGCTCACCATTGTGTCGAGTGTTTCATTCTCTTCTGATACTTCCGTGCAGCCCGGAAAGTGAGCTGCAAGTAGGGCATTTAGCGCCCCCTCACTGCCCTCCGTCCATCTGCCGTCACTAGTTTTAAGTTGCCATTGAATTGCCGGTTGCTTCGATAAGAGCTTTCTGAGCCTTGCTGTCTCAGAGACCTTTTCTATGCTTGCACAGAAGGTTCTCCAGCAGCTTCTTTTTGCTTTCCTTACTTCTTTTTTGAATTGTCGTACTCTAGTTTTGTATTCGTTCCAGACTCTCTCTTCGTCTGCTTGTTTGGCTAGATTGAAGAGTTCCTGGACTTCCTTACGCTCTTTCTTTAGTTGTGGTGTCCACCATGGTGGTTTACCATTTCGTTTTTGCCTCGATGGTCTGCATGCGGCCTTATATGCCTCAAGTATTTTGCCCCCTAGAGTCTCCACCGTCCTCTCCAGGCAGCTTACCGATGCAATTTTTGGGCACTCTGCTAGACTAGTTTTAATTTTTATTTTATACTTTTCCCAATCGGTATTCCGAGGGTTTCTGTATATAGCTTTAGGCCTGTTGCCATTGTATTCGAAAGCGAACTGTATGTATTTATGGTCAGAGAATGAGGGTCTTTGGAGTACTCTCCATTCTGTGACTTTTACTTTCTTACCTGAGCTTACTGTTAAGTCTAGTACGTTAGAGGATGTTGGGCCCACATACGTAGGTTCATCCCCTACGTTCTCTATACCTACATTAGTCTCTAGTAAAAATTCTAATAGTGACTCACCCCTCACGTTGGTGTCACTACTTCCCCAGATGCCAAGGTGTGCATTCGCATCCATGCCCACGATGAGCATCTGATCTTTCTTATTAGTTTCGTGTACCAGCCGCCACAGTTCATCCGTAGGTGCTGGTTTGTCGTGAGCTAGATAGCCTGAAGCCAGCATCAGATGCTCATCTTCGTCGCCCTCTAGCGCCACGACCGTTAGATCGTCAGTGCTGTAATTAGACATAAGGTAAGCGTAGATACCCTTCCTAACAAGGATGGCTGTTCTAGTTCTGCTTACCGTTGTCGGGTAGTATGTACCGCCGCCTTGTTGATCTGGATGATCATCTGCTGCCCCTCGCTCGTTGGCTTGGGAACATGCAGGACCTTCCAATCAGCCGTTGGCACGTCGGGATTCTGCCATCTCAGCAGTTTAAGCGTCTGCTCCGTCGGCATCACCCTCGGAAACAGTACTTTTGCTTTCGGCACGGATGGGATGTTAGTCCTGTCCACGACCTCCAGCTTGGCACCTTCCCATGGGGCTGCCATCTTAGATACCGCTTCGGTGACCCACTTCAAGGTGTGGTCATCCTTGCAGCTCAATATTTTCACTCCAAGGAACCAGCCAGCCCCATCGAAGGATGTGGGCGTGGCGGTACCTTGCTCCATTGTCGCCAGTAGAGCGTCCAGAAGGCCTGACTCGACCTTCTGCCACTGCTCTGCCGACATCTTGCCTTCTGGCTCACTCCTGTCAATGAGTTCCACGACCAGATGTCGTTTGGCCACCTCACTGGCGGTTGGCTTCCTAGGCTTCCTTTTCTTCTTCGCCGGCAGTTTCTGGCGCTTGCCCGAGGGCGCACCCGCCTTCGCCGACTCGGTGGAGCGTTGCCGTTTACCGGCTAACTCGTCCGCCTTCTGCGGATCGTTGCCATTGTCTGGCTGCGAGGTACTTCTGGCTCTCGGCAATTATGGATTCGGCCCAGGCCAGTTGACTCTTCTCTGCTGGGGAGATGATGCCACTGTTCTTGAGCCGGTCCTTAATCTTGAGAGCTGCTCGGTACTTAGCTTTGGCTCTTAGGCCGTCTTTAGTCTTTTCGAGCCTTGTCCTTGCAACGAGGAAACAGAGCCCGTTGAGCAGCCTGCGTCTGAATCGACGGCAGCGCTACGTTGTAGTTGTTGTTGTTTGGCAGTAGCTGTATAACTACCATGGCCTGCTCCAACCATGGTAGAGGTGTAGCCGCTGGCGACACGCAGAGAGGATTGCTCCTCCCCGTGCTTGCCGGTGGTAGCAGCCACTGCTTCCACCGACATTTGAACTGACATCCCAGTTCGTGCTTCTTACTTTTGAACCTCCATGTTGATTATTTGGTTGTCAGGGAATCACCCATAGCGTTTTAGGCCTACCGCCAGGCACCTCCAACCATGGTCTAGTCCCAGCGCCCCTAATGTGCCCGAAGGCCATCAGGGTACGCTGTTACTAAACCTCAGCTAGACACCGCAGTGTCCGGGTGCATCGCGCAGGTTGCTAAGTTGCTCTTTGCTCCAGGGCACTACGGTGCCCATTGCCCAGCCGGCACCATCGTGGAGGGTTCAGTTGGAGGGTTTTTGCCAGCCGCTTAATGCCTTAACTGATACAAAATCCTTTCAATCCCATCAAACACCAAATGATTTTCTAGAAAATAAAATCGTCCAATTTATTTTCATTATAGACAATTTAAAATATGATTTGTTGGATTCGTTTTCATGCTGTGTATAAGTTTGGTGTTAAGAAATGGCGGATTGAAAATCGGGTTAACCAAATCATGGTATAAGCAAATAAAAAAAATACATTCATTATGAAAAAAAAAAAAAAAGATTCAATAAAGAAACACCTTTCCATTTATGAGCAAAGGGCAGTCTTCAGGATGGCTGCTTTACAGGATCCACGCTTCAAAAAAGTGGATTCCAGCACAGTTCAAACGCTGAATTCGGCAATGAGTCACGACCCGGAGACTCATTGCCGAAGTCAATGTTGCCAGCATATTTCAGGCTAGTTCTAGCATATATCAAAATGAAAAAGGTAATACATTATTTTTTTTTTTACTTTGACGCAAATTTAGAAAATTTTTTCCTCAATCTAGCTTAATCTCAAAATCTGGCAACAATGGCCGAAATCAAAACAGAGGCAACCAGTGTTGCACAGATCATTGCCACAGTGGCTTTCAACGCATGGAGGCGGGTACGCTGCGCAGCGCACTGACATTCTTCCTATGTATGCGTGCATGCCTTAGAGCATGTGTGTGAAGCAACAGCTGCCAGCGCACTCATAAGCGATCGTGAGTGCGAGTGGCCAGTTGCAATCAGGTCCCATTTGAATGTTTGCGTGCATATGTGTTTGCTTCTGTTCGCAAGTAGAGGTGGAGAACAATCGATGGCACTATCGATGGTTAGGCGCTATCGAGCCACCATCGATGGCAGCATGGTGGCTCGATAGTGCCAAACCATCGATAGTGCCATCGATAGTTGGCGTCTCAAGATTCAATAAAGAAACGCTTTTCGATTTTTGAGCAACGGACAGTCTGCAGGATTACTATTATACTGGATCCACGCTTTAAAATAAATGGATTCCAGCAAAGTTCAAACGCTGAGCAAGCATCTTAATTTTTTGAAAATGAAGTTGGTAATATCGCTGTTAAAGAAACTGCAATTAGTCTGCCCGTCATGAAGGTAACTAGCTCCCAGGACTCATTCGATTTTTTGGATGAGCAAGTCTGAAAACGCTCCAGTGAATGCCATTTTAACTAAATGGCAATATCTTCGAGAGGGCAATTGCCAGGTTCTATATATTGTAGCGAATAAGCTGCTGGCTTCATATATATATATATATATATATATATTATTTTACTTTTATTTACGGCGATAAAAGGCCTCTTTTTGCTTTCCGCAAGGCAGGCCAAATTGCTTCCGTAGGCAGCAGTCAAGAAAAGAAAATGTGAACACCCTTTTATTACTAAACTTAAACTTTTGGCAAAACCAAGCAACAATTTTCTCAAAAAAAAAATTGTTTAAGTCGGGCGATAGTATCGTCGACTATCGATGGTTCAAAATTTACTATCGTCGAATATTGATGGCGCCCACTATCGATGGTTCTCCACTCTATCGCACTCTCTTTGCAGTTTTTGAAGTGTATGTTGCAGTCTATTTTGTCCTGGAACAAACCACCACACCTCCCACATCTGTAAATAAAAAATTAAAACTATTCAAATTAAAAATAAAACTTACTGTGCTCGGAACGGCTTTTTCGCGCATACTTCCAGGTGCCGCTCCCTATTGTCTTTCTTCCTGTATGTCCGTAAGCACATCGTGCACATCCACCGATCTTCCCCCTCGTGCAGCACTTTTATGCCGTCATAGTTCATCCACTGCGAATTCGGCAATATGGTTACGAAATCAGGTCGCGCTCGCTTAGCTGAGCTTGGACCCGCAACCTGCTCTACAAACGTAACCACCGCACCACGCTCCACAGGTGGGGTTCCCATTTCCCCCTGCTCCAGCGACACAGGCGCGCGAAAGGCTTTTGCGGAAAGCCTTTAATTAGCTACCTCCGCCCGCAGGCACGCCAACTCACTGGGCATCCTAATAAATTTTGTGTCCCGAGCAGCTTTTTCCAATTTTTCCCCTTGCAATTCTTCGCGCAAATTGTCAATTTCTTCATGCTTTTTCCTGTTATTTGCATTTGCTGTGCGCAGCTGCGCAAGCTGGTCCAAAGTATGAGTTGCCAATCTCGTTATAATCAAGCTCTTCTAAGTTGTTGTGTATGTCGTTGAATGCTTGCTTAGTGTTCTCCACTAAACTTCACACGCACCTTTAAAGTCGCCTTCATCACAGGCCCTTAGTTTGTCGGTTGATAACTTAAGTGTCAATTTTGAGAGCTGTCTCATAGATTGATTTTGCCTTTTGTTTTCAGGTAGCGCACCACTGTTTGACATTGTCAGCACTAGGCAAACATGTTTATTGTTCACGCACAAGTTAATGTATATTTTAATTAAGATGCAACACCCTGTATGTTTAAATCGTTTTATTTAAGCACAGCCACTTGTTCACTCGCAGGTTGAGCGTATGCTTAAGTTGCTTTATATTTAACACACAGCTGATTGTTCAGCAGAGGTTTTGAATGCATTGGTATTGATATAAATTGAGAGCGCGGCGCGAAGGTGAGAAGTACAATAGTTAATGTAACTGGCAAACTGTACCAAACAATAGTTTTGACAGCAATTAAGGTTCAACACTTTAGCGAACCATGTAAAGAGAAAAAGAGGCGAAAGGTTATTGCAGTCGACTCTAACGAACGAATAAGAGAACGCCAATAAACGAAAGTAAGGGGTAATAAAATCTACTACCCTCTAGAGTAAAGTTATTGCTTATCTGTTTTTATTAATTTTGTACAAGGTCACGTCGTAGCTATAGACTTGTGTGTCCGTTTCGATAGTCGAAATTAAAGTAAAGTGAAGAGAATTATAGGCTCGGCCTCATAATTCTTAGCGATAGATAGATGGAAGATTAAGTGGTAGCGAGTGCAGCTGTGCAGAAGGCAAGTACAAACAAGAGAGCACAAGCTTATGCGCCGGCAAAGACGAGCTTAAAGGTAGATCAGCTGTTGGTAGCTTTAGCTTTGGTCTTGTTAGCTTTTGATAACCAAGCCGTAGTATTTATTATGTACATTCAGCATATTGAAAGTTTTTTAATTTGCAGCCGAAACAAAATGGCCATCGAAAAATTAAATGTTATGCTTAATGAACTTCACACTGCGTATGTTTTAATGATCCCTCTTAATAAATTAAACTTAAATAAATGTATTTGTATATTATTTACATACTCTTATACATATCTGACCATAGGGTAACGCGGGGTAAAGTCGAAGTCCTCGTTGAATCGTCAGCAGAGAAAACCGCGACTGTAATGGGAGTGACGAAGTTGCACTCTAATTTTGAATTATTTTCTTCACAGACGGATTCAGTAGTCAACCTGATATCTAATGGCGAAATTAAAAAAAACACCTGAAATGTATTATGGGTGTCTCCGTAGTTTTAGCCTATATAAGTTTATTTACAATAAATTATTTATTGAAAAATAAATTATCGTGAATTTGATAAAAATTTAAATGAACTTATATTAATCAACAAGCATCAAACTTGTAGGACTTTTGTTATTCCCAGGTGCAATAAATTCAGTCCATGGAAGTGGACCTGCAGAGGACCAATTAAGGAAGGCGTTTCAGCTTCATATATATATATATATTATATACATATTATATATCCAATGAAAGGTATTGATGTGTAGATTATATTATGTTAAAAATCTATTTCAATTTAATTTTTATTTTCATTTCATCAGTCGTTGCAAGCCAAGTATCTGGGCATCACGCTGGACAAGCGCTTTACTTTTGGATCGCACTTAAAAGCCTCAGCGATGAAATGCAAGCATAGAATGATCCAGCTACGTTGGCTTATTAATAGAAAGAGCAACATGACACTGTGGTGTAAGAAAGCCATATATGTGCACCAGAGAACGGCAAGAGTGCACGCACCACGAAAAACACAACGCGTACACCATGGTAGTACTGCCACACACAAGCGAAATTGTGGATCAGACCACAATGCAATTACTTGTGCGTATAAAAAATGATTTCAGCATTTTGTGCGCAGGCATACCAAAAAAATTTCTATAACAGACCACTGTTAAGCTGTACAGCTGTAAAGTCAGCTGTTACTGTCGAAAAGCACGTGCCAGCAAATTGCACTTTTTTGCAGCTAATATTCGGATTGATATTGTTTCAACCTGAAACATTTTTTTTACAAAATTTTAAAAGGATATCAAAGGTACAGGCTTGTACTATATGTTTGTTGTACTAATATTTTGTATCTGTGCGTGTTCTATTAATATTTTGTGAAATTAGCACATGCTTTTAAAACTAATTTTTTGGAAAGAAATATCAACTTTGCGTAGACATAAAAAGCGTCAATTAAGGTCAATTAATATGCGTTTAACTACATGTTGTAGAGCTATTAATTGTGATTTAAGGGTGTTAGTCTCAATGTGCACAAATCCGCACAACCTGAGAAATTTACATTTTTGCAGAGAGCTTCGAGCTATTTTTTGTATATTAGTGACGGAATTTTTTCCAAATTTAGTATTTTAAAAAAAAAAAACTTTATTTTTATTCATTAAATAATAGTCAATAGATAATAAAAAGTCAATAAAAATAGATACCCAATTACTAATATAATAAAAACAATTTTTTTATTATAATAGTCCGTACCTTGACCAGGTGCAGCTGTATGTTAAAGTGGTCCGATCTTGATTTTTGAACTTTTTTTTTTTTTTTTTGGCCAATATATCAAAAGCGTTATAAAACGCATAAATGGGTAGTTTGGTATGTAAAACAAAAAAGTTTTTCATACAAGAACACCTTTTTTTTTCAATTGTTCCTATGACAGCTATATGATATAGTTGTTCGATTTGTTTCATTTTTGGACAAAGTATTAATAGGATGATTACACACAAATCTTGTAAGTTTGGTCTGGATCGCTTGAAAAACAACGAATTTAGATACCCTAAAAAATTAAAAAAGGGCGGTGCCACGCCCATTTTTCTGGCACAATTTCCTATTGATCTTAGAAGGCTAATGCAAAAAACTAGACCAAAATATCTCATTCCGTTTTTGCGTTATTAATTTATATTCGAAAAATGGGAATATTCCCCATAGTGCAATGTGATTGGCACACACAAAAATCAAGTGCGAGACCATACGCGCACAATGGCAACTCGGGAAAAAATACGCACACGGACACAACAAAAAATTGCTTGTGCGGCGCACAAGCAGCGCACAAAACACCCAGAGAGATCCGAGAAAAGGTCCGTTGTGTTTTTACCCACAACGATGCAAGCGCAAAGGAAATGTCCGCGAGTTCGATCGGCTAGCATATAAGCATAAGCGAGAAACAATATCGCTTGCTATCTCGCTCTGTCTGCATTGGCAGCGACGGCGACGCGACAGCAGGTAGCGAAACAGAAGCACGCCGAAATATTTTGACCCTTTTCTTGTGTTTTGCTTCGGGGTAAGAATTGCTTGCGCACAAAATGCTGCTGAAATCACTTTTTAATAAACGCACAAGTAATTGCATTGTGGTCTGATTCACCAATTTTGCTTGTGTGTGGCAGTACATACCATGGTGTAGCGCGTTGTCTTTTTAGTGGTTTGCTGCACTCTTGCCGTCTCTCTTGATGTGCACACCGCTGTCTATGTTGAAAATTGAAATGTGAATAATTCCTAAGTTATTGACCGATCGTTTTGAAACTTGCACGAATCGGTCGAAAACATGACTACGCACAATTTAATGATTTATTTCAGATAAAGATTTTTCTACTGCCTTATATTGTTTTTTTCGATTTGCGGGGCCAGGCGGGAGGAAATAAAAAAAAATAAAAATAAAAGCGTTCGGGTTTGGATATAGGAGCACCTATATCAATTTGGTTGTAGTTGCTGAGAAACAGTTGCTCAAACATTCATACAGACGGAAAGACGGACATGGCTATATCGACTCAGCTCTTCGAGCTGATAAGAATATATTTACTTTATGGGGTCTGCCACGTCTTCTCTCTGCCCTTTAAAACATTTAAGCAACTTCATAATACCCTTTTTCCATTTTTGTATAAAAATTACGACGTTATTTTTAATTATATAAAAATTGAAAATAAAAGTTATGACTTAATTTTTATTTAATAATTGAAAAATAACAATTATTTATTAATTTTTAATAATTAAATCAATTTTGATAATTAAAAATAATTTTAACACAAAAAATTAAAAATAAATAATTATTTGCGGTCCCTGTTAAAAACTCAAGTTGTAACAATTAAATAAAGAAAAAAACCACAGTAATTTTAAAGCAAAAAAAAAATGTTTTAAATAAATAAAATAGAATAAATTGAATAACTAATAATTTGTGTTTTTACATTACAGTACATTTAGCATGGGTATTCTTACCCATTCACGGGTTTCGAGTCTGTCTGGTTTCTATTCATTAGAAAATGCATTATCATTTTAACATTATTTTAGTTCGCCAATTTAGTGGCTCGTAAAGATTTGTCGTCTTTTTTAAGACGAAGAGCCTATCAAGCTTCTTCTTTGGTACAATGACATATTTGACCAATTTTATCAAAAAAACAAACGAAGACTGTAATTACTATTATGATAAGGAGAAAAGTGTGGTTGACTCACATTAGATATACGGGGTCACAAGCACGGCCAGACATTGATAACAATAAAAAAGTCAAAAATTAATAAGCTGTCAGCATTTAAAGTAAGAAAAACCTATCTAAAAGTAAAAAAAATTTCTGTGCACCTATTAATATGATCAGGTGTGTAAGTTATTCTTATGATCTGTGCTCCTTTATTCGTACAATAAAACTAAATCTAAGAGCAATGAATTCTTAATTATTTTAATATTGTTTTTAACAAGTGTTAGCGGCATAACTGTGGGTGAATTGATAACGTACATCTCTAAAAACTTGTCGGTGAATGCGGAGCTGGAGGCCACTGAGCGCGTGCTGGCAATAGCAGAAAAGTCATTATTTCATTCATAGAGCGCATAAGGTCAGCTACAGATCGCAGCTGACCCTTGAAAACAAAGTATTGCCATATAGAGCGATACTCAAGCCCATACGGACGTATGGCAATCAGTTGTAGGTACTGTCTTAACATCGAATATTAAGATTCTGCAACGCTTCCAAAGCATTACGTTGAGAAAACTAGCCAAAGCACCCTACTACGTGAAAAATTTGTGATCCTCAAGGTCCTTAGAGTACTCGGCGTAACCGAAGAAGTTAAGAGGTTTAGCCTGAAATACCAGGACACGCTGGATAGGCACACCAACTCACTGGCCGGTAATCTCCTCGACAACAGCCAGCACCACAGACGTCTGAAAAGACACCACCCACTTGACCTTCCCTTTAGGCCATCCAAGGAATGGTAGCTAAGACTGTAAAAATCCTGTAAATATGTAAATAGTCATAGAATTTACTTATTATCCTACATAGATTGATCGTAAATAAATACATATGTATATATTAAAAAAAAAATTATTTCATTAATTTATTATTTATAAAAGGACCTTGGAATTTGCATTTTTGTAATTTTTAAAGGATTAATAGGGGTAGGCAATTAGTGGATGCAGACTCTATTTGTCAAGTCTTAAAATGTTGTATTGAGGAACTAGTTTTAGCAAATAGGCAGAGCGATTTTCCTGCCTTCATATCAGATGGTTGTAGTGCGAATCTGCTCGGAATCGAATTACTCGAACTTGCAATAAATCGTCACCTTTGTTGTTACACACATTTGAAAAATGTGTGCTATGGATGATTCGTCTCGAGATAAGTATCTCAAACGAGCTTAGACGCAAAAATTTTGAAAGAAACTTATGTAGAGATGCTCGCAAAAAGATAAATACCGTGTGCGTATTGAATTAAAGTATAAAAATAGACAAAAAGTATTACAAAATGGTTTCCTAGATGAGATAACGATAGACTAGAGTATATGGGCGGATTTATTTTATTATAACGTTTTTAAAAATTGTATGAAAATAGAAATATTGCAAAAAAAAAAAAAAAGATTTAATTGTAAGTATTTTAAGATTTAGTAGTTAGGAATTGATTATAAGTATTTTAAGATTTAGTAGTTAACCCTTTCATGCCCACTGTTGCCTATAGGCAACATTGACTTTAAATTTAAATTTCGGTTACGTTTCAAAATTTTTGTGAACTTTTTTTTTATGGGGGATTCCCCTTATTAATGTTCTTTCATTTTTGGTAATTTTTGCGAATGCAGCTGCAGCGTGTGCTGAGTTATCACTAATTATTCGAAGCGACCACAGCTGCCGAAAAATTTTGCCAAAAAGTGTCTGTGAAAAAAGTGCGATTAACTAAAATTAGTGACAAATATTAAAAAAATAAGTACGTACACATCTTTAAAATAGGTAAGACTGTGATAAAAGTATAAAGTTGGGCTTGAAAATTGTTTTATAAAGAGTGTTGATTTTTTCAAAAGTAAATGTTGGCAAGTTAAAACAATTTACATATTTGCGTGAAACCAGCAATAAAATTTGGTTTTTTTTTGACATTTGATACTTTTGCGTAAATGTGTCAATGTTTGTTTGAAAAAAAAAAAGCACGAATTGGAAATTCGAAAAATTTGCGAATTCGATCGGGAAAATTCAAACGACGAGGATGACGATGAAGAGGCAGAGGATAAAATGGATGTCTTGGAGGCTTCATAGAAGAAAGTCTGCAGGACATAATACAGCAAGGTAGAAATATTGAAGATGATCTTATGGAAAGTACCGTGCTTAATACAATACAAGACGACTTTGATGAAACAGTCCAACAGTCCAGCTATTGTAGATAGGTATAATTAGAAACATGGGTGGTGTTGATCTATCAGATATGCTATTAGAATTATACAAAGTAAATCATCGCTCAAAAAAATGGTACATGCGAATCGTTTATTGGTGTATAAATGTGACAGTGGTGAATAGTTGGCTACTGTACCGCCGAGATCATAAGCAATCATTTGAAAGAACAAAACATATGCCACTTATAAGTTTTCAACTAGATATTGCCATGGAGCTACTTAATGCTAACGTGGTTAGATCCCGAAAAAGGGGTCGGCCTGCATTTGGTTTACTAAATTTTAACTCTCCAAGCTCATCAACCGATCTTGTAGATCAAAGTTCTCCAGCTTCTTCCAAAGGGATTGAATCACCAAAATCTTCATTTCCAAAGAGGTCTTATATTATGGCTCCAGCAAAGGCAATAAGAAACGACCAAATTGGTCACTGGGTTCAGTGGGGATTAAAAGGTAGATGTAGAATGTGTACTAAAGGCTTTCTCAGGTCAAAATGTTCGAAATGTAATGTCCATTTGTGCTCAAACCCAAATAAAAATTGTTTTTTACAGTATCATACTAATACTAACACAGAAAAATAAAGATTGTTAACAAAAATCTCATAATTGTTTGTGCTTTTAAAGGTAATATTACTCATACGTACGTACTTATTTACATATATGGATGGACAAATGTTGCCTATAGGCAACATTGCAGTAAGGACATACCAAAGGACTTAGAGTATCGAAAATCAAAATGAACGTTAATTGGGGCTCCTATTAATCATTTATGGCGTTAAATATTTTCTATGTGTTCCCAGTTTAATTTGGGCATGAAAGGGTTAAGAATGCATTCAGTAAGTGGAACGGAACGCCAGAATCACTATTGCGCAGAAATCGACAACGGTATGGAACATAACATCGATTCTTTCTATTTTGGTCGATGCATCGATTCGGTTTAGAAACAATTGATTAATCGACATACCGAATCCTAGCAGTCTTGTATAAAAAAAATCTAGAATAATTGCAAAAAAAAAAACCAAAAATTGTAGGTCAAAATGGAATGCGTTACTGTTTTGAACTCATAGGTTTCCTGATATCAAATTTGCATCATTATATATCGCATTTTAAAACTTTTTTATATCTAAAATGTTTGAAAATCGATTTTTTAAAACATCGATGATTCTCTACATATATTTGAAAGTGGAAAGCAAAAAAAAGAAATAAACTTATAGTATGGAAAATTTCCTAACAATAGTGGAAAAAGGTAAATGCAAGTGTATTTGTAAGTTTTATTTTAAGTGTTTAAGCCGTGTATGTATGTTCAATTAGCAGTGACGTCGAAGTAGCATGGGAATGCAGCAGCGCTGACAGCACACAGCAAAAAGTCCTCAAACGTAAGAAAGGCATATCGAAGTACTTTAACCGATCTGACGATACGAAACTGGCGAAGTGTCTGAATTGCGGAAAGGAATACAAGACGAGTGGCAACACGTCAAATTTGAGAGATCACCTAAAACGATTTCATCCGGGAATCGATGACGTTGTTGCCAAACCTGCAGAGACAACTGAGTCCAATGACTCAAATTTACCTGCATCATCAAGCAGCAGCACAAAATCGAGCATGCACTTGATCTCTTCATATTTGAAAAGAGCCATTTCTTACGATACCAACTCTAGACGGAAGAGGGACATCGATCGTGCATTAGCCAAAATGATTGCAAAGGATGTTCAACCCTTCAATATAGTTGAAAATAAAGGTTTTATGAGTACTCTCAAATCCTTGACCCAAGGTACAAAATTCCCAGCAAAACCTATCTAAGAGATGTGCTGGTGAAACCGTAATGTTTAAATATTTGTGCGTACCCGGCACATCAGTGAAGTCCGAGCGCATATTTAGGAAGGCCGGACAAATAGTCTCCGATCGCCGAACTCGACTGAAGGAGAAAAACATTAACATGTTATTGTTTCTCAATAAGAACTCTTGGCTCTAAAAAAAAAGCTACTTAATTCTATTTTTCTTTTCCAAATGAAATATTTTATTAATTTGTATAACACCAAAAAGCTACAAATTAAATGTATTTTTATTTTATAGGGTTCCCAAATATAATAAAGTTTTGTTTAAATATCATTTTATATCTTTTTTTTTTTAATAATAAAGAAATGATAACAAAGATATGTGCACTGTTTATAGTGGCCAGAAAGTAGTAATAAGCGTAGCGCATACAAATACTATTTTATCGTGTAGGCGTAGACTAAGAAACACAAAAGCTTTTAAGTTTTAATCTGATCAGCGAGCTTTTAAGCTAGCAGCCGCTCTGGCCGGAACTTCGCGCGAGAGCAAAGCATAAGTGCAGTGATCCTTCTAAGCAGACGGACGTACTGCACAATCGAACGATGACGACGTTTTGTGCTGGCGCCAAGCATCGCGCTTCTTATGTCTGGCGTTAGAACAAAAGAATACAGCTATCGTCTGACTAGACAAAGCGAAAGCTTTCGCTAGCGACTGCGAGTTAAGATCAAATTTGCGCTGGTCAGGTCAGTAATGAGATCAATCCGAAAGAGAAAAGTCGTACAGTTCGTCTCTAACGACAAAGTTCTTTTATAATCGCGTGTGCTGTGTAAAAGTTATAACATAATAAGTACAAGGAAAGCTAAGCCAAAAGTGACTGCCTTTACTGGTTTAATTAGGCCTAATTATAAAAAGAAAACAGGTCAGTTTTATATAAAGGTTCACATGGCCATATATATGTATGTATAAATGTATATATATAAATGTGTGACATATATACATAGGTGTAATTCAAGTGTAAAAATTAAACACAGATCTCTTCCCAAAAATTTAAAGAACGGTCCTCGACCAAAGGCCCCAACGCTTGGCGAGGACCGTTCTTTAAATTTTTGGAAGAGATCTGTGTTATTTACCTTGAATCGGGTATAGAATCGTGGGGCTCAACGCCACCTAAGTCACAAACAACATCAGCGAGCCATCCTAAATGGCTCAAGGGAGTGCATTGGTGAAGATCTGCCCTAAAGGTCGGATTCTATGGTGCTCTTCTAGCACGCATAGAAAATTCTCTAATTTAACTTTTCTTTATTTTTATTAATCTAACAAATGTGCATATTCCTGAGCTAGAATAACAACTTTTCGGCCCACTTTGACTTCAACTCTACATGTTACCTGACGCAACTTAAACAAATCGGAAATAATAACAAAAAAATAATTATGAACATTCAAACATAATACATATAAACTAAATATAAATTGAGGATATTGGTGCCTAAGGATATAAGCGGAATTTAATTATGGTACTACTGAAGATCATCTGGTCAAGACCCGAGCCAGCAGGTCTTGAGGGTAGTGTCGTTTTAGTCTTCTCCTGACTGTTGTGAAATGACTCTGCGTTAGGCGTCTAGCTAGGCTGTTCGGATGAGCTCCAAGTCTCTCCGTATATTTTTTGGTAATTGCTTAGATTCTTCCAATTTTATGAACTTTGAGGTCGTGCTCGATTTCCGCGGTTCTCATGTACCATGGAGCTCCTGAGATCCTCCTCAACGTCTTGGCTTGCAGAACACGTATTTTGTTGAGGTGTGTTTTCGCTGCGATACCGTACACCTGTATTGCGTAAAATAAGCTCGGAGCTAAGATGCACTTGTAAATTCGCACCTTGTTATCCAGCGATAGTTTGTTTTTAGCGGAGAGGAGCCAGGACATACGATTTATCTGATTTTTATAGGCATGCACTAGCGACTTGACACGGCTATCGAATTTAAGCCTTCTGTCTAAAATGACTCCTAGGTATTTGTGAGATGATGAGTGGGTTAACACACTACCATTAAGCGTGATACACGGGCAGTTCCGTACCCGATTTGCAAAAGTCATATTGGTGCATTTCTCTGCATTGATGCTCACGTTCCAATTTCTGGTCCATTCCTGAAAAGCATCCAGATATTCTTGTAAACCAGTTTTGGCCAGATCAATGGAACTGTTTTTGGTGAGCACTGCGGTGTCGTCAGCATAGGAATAGCTTTTTTACATTTAACAGTTAAAGCATCACATTATCGATAACACTATCGACACTGTAGATGGTTTGAGAAATACATTCGATCGTTATCGATGGCACAGACTATCGACAGTTCTCCACCTCTATTTTGAACTGGCAACTTAAGTCTAGACAAAGCATCAGTTTTGCCAACTCTTGAGAGCCTCAGTACCAGTGCTGACATAAAAAAAGGTTGCGGGCTATGTTTTTGTGAAATTTGCGTCTCATAACTAATAATAAGAAAAAAAAAATAATAAAATATGTGACTTGAAAATTGACACGTTTAAGAACATTTCCTTCTTTTTAGTATGTTGAAAATTTAAATTTCGTGCGTGCTCGTGTTTGGAGCACTAACACGAAAACGCGGCATAACTTCCAAAAAATTCAAATGATATCTTAATTTGATCGATTAAAAATATTTAAGTGCTA
Organism: Drosophila busckii; assembly: GCF_011750605.1. NCBI lineage: Eukaryota > Metazoa > Arthropoda > Insecta > Diptera > Drosophilidae > Drosophila > Drosophila busckii. Next base: position 8,779 of record NW_022872758.1, on the reverse strand, counting down.
TAAGCAAGTTTCGCAAAAATCCAAGTGACCTAAAAATATTGCAAAAGCTGGCTAAAGAAATTTGAAATGTTCCTGTAAGTTCTGATACAAGCCAACGAGTTTTCGCAAGCTCAGGGTTTATAACAATTGAGCGCCGCTTTAGAATGCTGAGTGATAACAGACCAAATTTTATTTTTAAATAAAAATATGACATATAAACCAGCTGTTTTATCATCGATTAGAGTTTTTGAATATACAATGGTGTCCAGAAGTATTTAGACAAAACAAAAATATTTAACTTTACTAATGAACTTACTTTATCGAAAAAAAATCAGCATTTTGTGTTTTTGAAACATTTTTTCCACCCACCCTGTAAATTTTTCTTATTATTTTTGAAACGTTTGTAATGGAGCGCGTCAGCACGTGCACCCCCGCTGTCTATATTGAATCTATTGGTGGTGCTAAGTTTTTCGCTTGAGCTGCTTTCATATTGCTGCGGGTCATTTTTCGCTCTTGGCATTAGGGGGCTTAGCTGAATTTGAATGTAGCGATCCCCAGTCTGCACGAGAGGGCCATCGCTTGCGTTGTTGGTCAATGAGTTGGTTTTGGTTGCTTTTGTTTTGATTGTTGATTCATAGGGGCTTTTCTTGCCGCCGATGACACATAGGGAGCGAGTGTTGCCAACGATGGGCTTGAGCGGGTGGCCGATACCGTTGCAGTCGTTGTTGTAGTTGCTGTTGCGGTAGTCAGAGAGACTGTTGTGGCTAGTCACCGTAGGTGAGAGGATGTGTCTCGGGCCATTGCATGCCAGCTTTTGCTTGTTCGATGTTTGCTCAATGCACTCGGTTCTTTGAGACGGTAGAGTTGGAGAGCAAGAACGAGCTCGATCACTTGAAAGTGGCAAAAGTACGCATAACTTATTTTTTTACGGCGTATTCGAAAACAAAATAAACTTTTGTTTTTAATTTTTTGTGTTAAAATTATTTTTAATTATTAAAATTGATTTAATAAAAACTAAAAATAATTGTTATTTTTCAATTATTAAAAATTAAGTCATAAATTTTATTTTAAATTTTTATAATAAAAATTGAAAATAACAGTTACGTCGTAATTTTTATCATAAAAATTGAATTGACTTTTTAACCAAAAGACCCAGATCAAATATCGGACTTTATATATAATCTACACATCAATACCTTTCATTTGATATATAATCTGTCTATCTATCTTCTATATATATATATATATATATAAATGAATTGTTGTTCGTTAGTCTGATTTAAAATGATTGTAGTAGTTCAGGGTAGATTTAGACCTAAGCATAAGAGGAAAAATTGCGAGTAAAATAGGTTAAAACGACAATTCCATATTCCCCATATAAAAGTTGATTACTTACATGTATAGTGTTGTGTAACTTAAAAGTTTCAGTGTGAATTGTAAAAGCTGTTAGTGTTCGTTAATGCTAATATCTTTGGCGGGAAAAAAGGTAATTTTACAACACCGGCCAAATGTAAACAAAAGTGCTTCGTCAATTTGAATTTATTTCAATTAAAATCAAGTTTAGTCTTTCTGCTTACGATGCCGAGGTAAATAAATCGACCTGACATAGGTCGTCAAAGTCGTATATGTGCAACGAGCTACTTAAGCTCCCATTCGCCAGAGAAGCTATATTTAATAGATATATATAGCGATATATAGCGTTTGCAATAACCATAAATAAATCGCAAGGCCAATCGTTGCAAGTTTGCGGAATAAACTTAGAATTTCCCTGTTTCGCACATGGACAATTATATGTTGCGTGTTCGCGCGTCGGGAAACCAACATCCTTATTTATTTACTCACCGCAAAAAAAAAATAAAAATATTGTTTACCGGAAAGCACTATATTAATTAACTATATATACATATGTACAGCAGTGGACATTTATTGGCCGATATCATTGTTTGGTCTTGCAAGACCAAATATATTTTGAAATCAATCGCTACAAACAGCTGATCTATATTAAGCTCGCAATTTAGTTTTACACTCTCCTCTTTGCGCTTGCACTAACGCGCTCTCTTCTCTGTGCGTGCATTTGGTACTGCACTAATAAAAGCTTGCGCTCTCTTGGTGCGTGCTCACATTCTTTTTACCTAGCACTTGCCTTCTGCACAGCTGCACCTCGTTTTATACACTTAGACATTTTTGTAAAAAATGGAAAATGGGTATTATGAAGTTGCTCAATGTATGTAACAGGAAGAAGGAGGCGTGGCAGACCACATAAAGTATATATATTCTTGATCAGCTCGACGAGCTGAGTCGATATACCATGTCCTTCTGTCCGCCCGTCCGTCTGTATGAGTGAGTGTTCCTCAAAGCACTACAAGAGCTAAGAGGCAACAAATTTGGTATGTAGGTGCTCCAATATCCAGGACACTACGCTTTTATTTTATTTTTTTTTATTTCCTCCCCCCTCCCACGCAAATCGAAAAAAAAAACGGTATATAAGGCAGTAAAAAAAAAATCTTTAAAAATCTGAAATAAATCACAAAATTGCTTAGTCATGTTTCATGTCGACCGATTGTGAAAATTTCTAAACGATCGGATAAATAACTTAGTAATTATTCACATTTCAATTTCAATAATAAGACGAGCGGGTGGCACGTGCGACGCGCATACAAACGTCGTGCTGCCGACGCACGGCTTCGTCGCTGCTGACGCTAACATGCGAAAACTAAATGTCAATTATAGCTTTTTGTGTGTATGTGTTTTGTGAGTGCATGCGTGGTTTGTTGCGAATATCCTATCAAAGGTATTAAATGTTGGTGGCGCCCAACTTTAACTTGTCCACTTGTTTTTTTTATCTTGTTTCACCATTCTCGCTTTATCAAATATATTAGATTCTATGCCTGTTGCTAAGGGCATTTGGAACAGTCGCAAATAATTCTTCGTAGAGCAAAGGCTAATCGAGTCCTATTGCTTTTGAATATATCAAGTCGTTGTCGAGGCCACAGACTAATTCGAGTCTGTCCGCCATCAACTTTGTCTAATTCGAGACAATAGTTAATAATTTAACACAGCCCAATTCGGGGCTGTTAGTTAATTATATTCGTCAGCATAATCGAATGTGTCTCAAGACTACTTGAGTCTTGCAATACATATACATATGTATGTATGTACATTGAAATATCGCTTTAAGTATTTGCCTCGTCGCGCCAAATAATACAGCAAAATAAACTTGTAATTTACTATAAACTCAAAATCTTGAAGTGTTTTTAATATAGTGTGATGAAATAGTATTTCACACTAAAGAGTGCGTGCAATTGGTGACGGAGGAGAAGTTGCCATTTACAATATTTGATTCAGCTCCATTCAAAACACTTACTGAGCAAATATTTAATGGCTTGGACATGAGTCCAATAACCTCACGCAATGTGATGCAGCACGTCACTGAAAAATATGAGCTTGAAAAATCGGCCTTAAGAAATCGTTTGAAGAATAAGATGATCTGCCTCAAAATGGATATAGCTTCACGGCATTCTAAAGGCATACTGGGTGTCAACGTCCAGTACTATAGAAATCAAGCCATTGAAGTGAAGACACTGGGTATAGTGGAACTGGACCGAAAGCACACATACCTTAATTTGAGCGTGGAGGTTGAGAACATGTTGTCAGAGTTTTCCATAGCAAAGGAACAACTATACACAATAACTTGAGACAATGGCAGGAACATTATAAAAGCAAAAGAGTGTTTGAACGATGACATTGAAGATGTGCAGAGTACGGATGTTCATAATAAAGAGCTGATGAACAACATTAACATTTATTTAATAAAATCTATTCGATCTGCTGCTCACTCCATGCAGCTAGCAGTAAAAGATTTTTTGAATAATGAAGCAAGAAATGCAATTGTGGCAAGTGCACGAAAGCTTGTTAAAACTTTGCGTACACCGACATTCAGGTAAGAATTTAAAATAATATGCATTAATTACACAAATTATTTTTTCTTCTGTACTATATTTAGGCTAGCGATTGGTACTACAGCTCTACCCCTGCCAATCATTGATCAACTCACGGACAAAGAATGGGCAGACGTTAAAGTATTGCTGTCTTTGCTGGAGCCGATAGCTGTGGCAACAAAAAAATTGCAGGAGAGCAACTTTATTTTAGTGATTTTTACAAGCTTTTGCTGGAGACAAAACTATGCATTAAAGCGATGAGTGGAAATCGCTTTAGTGCAGATCTACTCAAAAGCTTAGAAAATCGTGAGAATTTGCTCACTACAAATGAAGTTGTTCTCTCTGCAATTTATTTGGACCGAATAATTCGTCGCATTCTAATACAGAATCCAATCCAGCTGGCAGGAGCAAGAAATCACTTAGTTGGATTGATGCGAAAAATACTGGAATTAAATAAGCAAGTAAGCTTAATAACCATTCTCATATATAAATGACAATTAATTAGTGGTTTTATTTTTTAACAGGAAAACACAGCAAATAGTGTGGCACCATCTGAATCCTCAGAGACATCGCTGATCCAACCGGACAATGGCCTTGAGCTGACATCGCAGAGCACATGCTCACTTTTAAATGAATATTTAAATTCAATTGAAGTGGGCTCTGGTTGTGAGGAGTCTGAGGATGAGGACGAGCCGGAGCTTAAATTGGCAACTGCTGAGATTTATGGCTATTCACCAAAGCCAGTGGATCTCAGCATAAACATTATGAGCTATTGGGAGGATAAGAAGTTCACTTATCCACGCCTGTACCGTTTGGCTAAGGTCGTACATTCTGTTCCCGCTATCCAGGTTTCAGTTGAAAGGGCATTTTCTGCATTGAAACTGGTAATGACGGACCTAAGATGCAACTTGTCGGCAGACTCCTTAAAAAAAATAATGTTCTTAAAATTAAATAAATATTACATACATATATACATAAACATATATGCATAAACATATATACATATGTACATACATATATACATATACGAAAATACATATACGTATATACATAAATCATAAAAACTACATTTTCTTAAAGTAATGCATCAATGGGCAATAATTAATGTACATATATACATACATGTGTACATGCATTTATATATACATATTATATATCAAATGAAAGGTATTGATGTGTAGATTATATATATTTGATATGGGTCCTTTGGTTGAAAAGATATTTCAATTCAATTTTTATTTTAAATTCTTATGATAAAAATTACGAAGTAACTGTTATTTTCAATTTTTATTATAAAAATTGAAAATAAAAGTTATTTTTTTACAATAATTTCAGGCGGCGGCGTCGCTGCTGACGCGGTGGGTGTTTTATGTGTATGTGTTCGTGAATGCATGCGTGTATTTGCTGCGATGATCTAGTGACTAGATTCTAGTCAAAGTGTATATAAAAGTTGGTTGCACGCAACATTAATGCGTACACTTGTTTAAAACTTAGTTCTATCATAAAATATTGCATTTATAACTTGTACAAATATTTTGTTTATAGCCAACTTTCACCATCCACAGTTTATGTAAATAATCACACCAAAGGGGCCGTTTTCCAATTCTAAACAAATATGCTAATAAAAGAAAGACGTTAGCTGCGGAGCGGCCACGTGTGGCGGACACTACTACAAGGATCATATGGGAGTGCTAGGGCAGCCGGAGGAGAAACAGCCGATTGTGACCATAGTGAAGCCGAGCTTCTCTGAGGGTGATCGCGTCAAGGTTTGCTTGGAGGTGGATGTGTTAATGAAGCTGCAGCAGTCATGGTGGCTGGAATCCGCGCATGGTCGAGCACCTAGCTCAAGCTGGGCACAGTACATCGGATTACGGACAAGGGAGATGTACGGTGAGCTAGAATATAATTTCCATTCTTGATAGTTTAATATACAGTTATTACTTCAGTGAACTGCCCGAATCGGTGGACCTTTCATCCCGACGCTAAAGCGGTGACCGCTTTGGTCAAGATTGTTTCCTTTCGCGTGCGCGATCTTGACACGGCGAATAGATTGATATCATACGCTATGTAAAACGGATAATTTTATAATTGTAGATTTGATTCTAATCTGCTTGTATGTATTGTTTTATAAACGCTGGGCAAGCTCTGCAAAGTGGTGAAAGTCCATTCCGACGGCGACCTGCGCATTAGAAACTCGTCAGCACTTATCAAAAGCTTTCGCTAAAAACTTTTGCACTGCTTAGTTCTAGCCAAGAATCGAACCATGCACAGAGCTTTTATATCTCTGTATTTATAAATGTATCAACAAAGCGCCTAAAATCTACCCGCTAGACATATTACTTAATTGTAGGAGTTCTTCATTTGGAACTTTTGACCATTTACTATTTAGTTATGCCTTGTGCGTTTTTTTGTTTTTTTTTTTCAAAAATGTTACTTATGTGAAGATACAAATATTTAAATAATACTAGTATGTAAATGAAAATGTAACCTTTTTGGTGACCAAAATATGAATTAAATTGTTAAGTTAAGCTAAAATGAAATTACAATTTTATGATCATAGCTTTAAGGGAACTAAAATGTTCATTAATCATAATGTTTATATAATTCCATGAGTATTCAACATCAATAATTGAAATACCTTTACAAATTTTTTGACTTAATTTTTAAGTTACATTAACTTACTTCCTATATTTCAAAGCGGTACTTATAACAGTTAATACCATCATAAAAAATCGTTTATATTGAAAATCGGCATAAGAAATCGTTCAAAAACGAAACGATTTAAAATCGAATCGTTACTCGGCACTACTCATTATAATTGGGTCATAAAAACATTTGGTCTTGATTCAAGCAAATTGGGTTTTAACTCAACCAATAACCAATAACTAGGTCTTAGCCAATGGCATGTGGACCAGCTGCCACATGCCGTTGCATACGTTATCTGCCCATCAACTGCGCGGCGAACTAATGACGTGTGAAATTCCCCTTGTAAGCTGATGTTAATGTTATCTCTCAGCCAACATGCAGACTCCAAAGGCAAGCCACTTAACGTGCTTGCTACCTGGCGAGCTGCCCTCTTGCCACACCGCCTACATAGACGTACAACTTGCAACAAGCACTTTTTCAATTTCACGCGCTACTCACCGAAGGACGTAAACAAAAGTGCAAGCGTTTCATGTCGGCGCAATGCTGAAGTCTCGAATCGTGGGAGTCCTCAGATGCACATTGGGCTTGTGTTGGGGCTCGTCAGCGTCAACCCCAATTCAATATGCTCATCACGTTTTTGGCGAGCTTTTTTGAAGAGAGACCAAGTGCGTGTGTGAGGGAGGTGGCAGACGTTTCGTGCAGACCAAAAAGCCGCCTAACATGCTGCACGTGTGTGCATGTCGCTGTGAATGTGCATGCCACGCCTCTTATTGAAGGTAGTTTTAAATATACGATTATCATTTTAGGTAATTTTTGCATAAATTAAATCAGTTCATCGAACCATTGTATAATTTACCATACATTGAATTTGGATTATTAAACAGAGCTCTTAAGGAAATTGCTCGCGTGCTTGCAATTGAAACGTTTAACTAATTACCCATAAATTGTAATAGCTTATGACCATATAGGAGTCTCTGTTGCTAATTACTTTAGCTATAATTAAATGCTTACTTTATTTCGAAAGTTGCTTCCTATGGCACACAGCCTGTTTTTTTCGAATATTATTTTTTGGCAAAGTTCTCGCATTTGTTGTGTCAGAGCTTTATACAGAGTTTAGATTATAATTTTTATTATTTTTACCAAACAAATTTAGGTCGACAGTTGTTCAAAATTGTGCAAATTAGATTTGCCTTGCCAAAACTAATGCATACTGAAGTTTTGTTCATTTGCTTTCGATGGAGTGTAAATGTATTTGTGTTATAATGTGGTCTGCTAGTTAACTAAACCATTGTAATATGAGCGTTTTATTAATTTTCGGAGAAACTTTCTCAAACGAAAACATAGTTCGTAAAAAGGATATTCAAGTGGTTCAAATGGGTAAATACATTATGTTCTTTCTATCTTTTGCTATCATCACAGAAATTTTAATTTACTGGCTAATATTGTTCTGGTAACATCAAATAAGTGTGAAATAATATTTAATCATTTATTCTATAGAAGCAAACCGACAGTAGCCCCCAGACCCAACGGTGTTTTGCTACTAACTTTAGTTATATAAAACCTTCCCTTAAAAAATTGGCATTTTCTGGAACATAGTCAGGGTTTCGGAATGTATCCCAAATCCCATAAAGTCCAAGTCTTGTCAAAACCTTGGCCACTCTTAAGAACAATTCATACGGAGAAACTGCTCACACTGATAACTGCAACCCCCAATGTGTGAACTTGAGATATTCATGAATAGTGTCATCTCTAGATCTACAGCAGTGCTGAATCCAAAATGTAAAAAAGATGGATTAACAAAAAAAGAAAGCTTAAAAATCAGAGTCCCAATGAATGATAGTTATGAAAAAAAAGCTGAAGGTAAATCGAGTTAAGAAATGAAAAAACCTGAGTCTTTTCAGTATCTATTTTGGGCGCTGACCTTTTTATTATGAAAAACAGTTTTTTTTTATTCATCAAACAGCTTATCAAACAAAAATTCAAGTAGAAAAAACTCCTAAAATTGAGTAAAAGTTCAATTCAAAAAAAAAAAGTTTACATTTGAGAAAAAATTTAGAATTCCCGCTGCTTTTAAATTTTTCCCGTCTTCAAAAACTTCAAAAACAGTCAAAGCTGACGGTATAAAAGCGGAAATGCCACCACTGTCTCCGGCATCTTTTTACTCCCAACACTTCTGCCCAAAACTGCTGTAGCCGTGATACTTTCCCATTCAATCT